>NC_091327.1:29632810-29750310 GCF_038502225.1 Cherax quadricarinatus
GATCTCCCGATTTTCCGATCCTGCCCTCACCAGAGGTACTGGGGTTATGGGGAACTAGGAAAACAATCATTACCTTATCAGAAGCAGGATCATTGATTTGTTCATGTTTAGCTCTGTGGACTCGGGGGCATATATCTACCAAATGGTTAGTCACGCCTCTTACCCCAGTGGTAGGCAGTCTCTCTAATGCCCATAAAAAGAATATGGATCTCACCGAGAAATTCCACAGTTTAAATATGACAAAAGACTTTATGCTTTTAAGTTTTGATTTTACTGCATTGTTTATCAGAGTTCCAGTAGCAAACTCGTTTGCGTATCTTTAAGAGTTTCTCACCTCCTCTCTCTACGATTAACATTACTAAATTAAACTATGCCTGGTGGATTGCATGTCTTCGAGTGGAAATATTATGGCCCCAAAACAGGGTATGACGATGGGGAATCCCCTCTCTCCAGTTTTGTATAATCTTCATATGGAATTTTATTTTAGATCAAACTAATAATATTATAATGAAAAAGAAGCAGTAGATAAAACTAATAAAGGGTGGTTTAAATGGTTTAAACACAATTTATGTCATTTTTCTGCCCAAAAGATCAGTATCTGGATAATCTCATTCCAAGACTTAGTTACCTGGATGCTTCGATTAACTTTACTTTCGGTTTTAGAGATTCTGATCCACAGAGTTGATAGGAGTTTTAAATGTACATTATATAGGAAAGCCACTAATGTGTGTGCTCAAATAGTCATCATTATTCTAACCATGGGGTGAAAGGCAAAATGAACATATTTCTAACAACGTTCTGCAGGGCTTTTCGTATTTGAATCTTTGAGTTTTTAGATGATAAAATTGCAGTGCTGCTATTGTTTCCAGATTACGACACCGCGAGGAGTTTGCTGAGGTGCTGTTGGTGGCCAAGTAAACTGTATTTCATAACAACATAAGAAAAAATGTCTAGTTGTCTCACTCTATAATGAGAACTTAGCTACATATAAATACTGTGTTTTGGAACGCCACGAGTGCTACAAAGAACACGCTAGCTAATACAGTCTGATGGGTGCGTAAGGTGCCGTGTATGGAATGTGACAAGTTTTACATGGGACAAGCAGGAAAACCGATAGCGAATAGGAGATAATAAGAGTTGATCCAACAGGGAAGAGTAGCTCCAGTTCACTGGCTCAAGAACCCTTGAGCATATATATATATATATATATATATATATATATATATATATATATATATATATATATATATATATATATATATATATATATATAGTTGGATAGATAGACAGATATATGAATGAGCTGGGTGAAGAGATTGTGGCAGCAGGGGCAGAGGCTCGACTCCTGTAACCACAAACAGGTGAGTCAACGGGTTCTAAAGTAGGTATGAAAAAAGCAGGGAGAGGCTAAGGACCAACGACACCAGCCTGCTGGAGGTTTAGATGTAGGGGGTCAGAAGCTGGAGCTCTATCTCCGCCTGCACACCTCAGTGATGACACTCAACAATTATGGTTATTTAAGATCTTGCGTTACCTGACGACAAGGCAGATTACGGCAGCTTCACCTAAAGAGAATTATGGTAACTTCTTGTGAGGACAGAGAAGCAGATGATAACTTCACCTTGGAATGAACTGTGATTGCTGCACCTGATGACAGATACCAATAGAAGCTTCACCTAAGGTCGGGACAGAGCTGTGGTAGTTTCACTTGAGGACTGAGAAGCCTATGGTAGCTTCACCTGACCCCCTCATACTCACCTGTGGGGAAGAAAAAAAAACACTTAATACTTTAAGCACTTCAAGATTCGCTTCTCCAAGATCAAAACAAACACGAGAAGATTCACTCAGGATCTATCCACTGTCCCACTGGCCATGGTCAAGCACGCAGTGTTCCTAGCTACTGCACCACAACCAGCGGAACGGCGGTTTGATCCCGCATAACTCCTACCTCATATAGTTATAAAATCATTCGATAAGTTACACACAAATTATATTTCGAAATTAACTATGTAACTGAAAGTAACGGACACTCCTCTTTGTGTGTCTTTGGTGAACTAGGTAAATACAGAGACAATTATGGACGCGTTTCGCCATGAAACGTTTCCGTTAAGACTGACGACAGTCGTGGCGAAATGTTTCTTTAATGTCTTGATCGGTCCATGCATCATGCCTCTATCACCATACCAGTTTCACAACTTGGGTGAACTGTGTGCCACTGTAAATATGTTTACATTTTATTTCTTTGACTAAGTACTATATTTTAAGAAAGTTTATTATATATATTTGGTAAAACTTTTAATTTCGTCTGTTACATTATTACATTTTATTTTTACCTTCACAGGTCTTCCTAGCAATCAGTTTTTGTGTTTCTCCTTTTAAGGGTTTGACAGTTTACAAGATGCTGTCAAAAACTTCCCGGACAAGAATTTTCGGGCATTTCCTGGGTGAAATATGGTGACGGCGTCAATAACGCTGCACAGTACACTGCTCTGTGAAGTAGCGTGGCGAGTTTCAGTGCGGTCGGCGATTCTATTGGGATCAGACAGGCATTTTTTGCTGTGTCGTTACTGTGTTCCGATTTTTTTTGTGTAACAAAACGAAATCTTTAAAAGTTAAAAGAACAGTATTTGTGTGTGTGTGTGTGTGTGTGTGTGTGTGTGTGTGTGTGTGTGTGTGTGTGTGTGGGTGTGTGTGTGTGTGTGTGTGTGTGTGTGAAATTCCCAAAATGCTACAGCAAAAATTTGGCGACGAAGCAATGGGTCGGACACAGTATCCTGAATGGTTTTTCTCGATTTCAAAGCAGCACAAACGTCACTTGAGGATAAACGCTCTGGTCGTCCGTCAACGTCAAACACAGAGGCCAACAATGAAAAAGTGAGGAAGGATATTCACGAGAATTGTTGGAAGAGCATCCAGAACATGGCTCACTATATGTGGCTGCAGGGGTCGAACCACAGCTCCTGGTCCCGCCTCTTCACTAAGTGCTACTAGGTCCTCTCTCTCCCTGCTCCATGAGCTTTATCATACCTCATCTTAAAGCTATGTATGGTTCCTGCCTCCACTATCTCACTTGCTAGGCTATTCCACTTCCTGACTACTCTATGACTGAAGAAATACTTCCTAACATCCCTTTGACTCATCTGGGTCTTCAACTTCCAATTGTGTCCCCTTGTTTCTGTGTCCCATCTCTGGAACATCCTGTCTCTGTCCACCTTGTCTATTCCACGCAGTATTTTGTATGTCGTTATCATGTCTCCCCTAACCCTCCTGTCCTCCAGTGTCGTCAAGCCGATTTCATTTAACCTTTCATCATAGGATATTCCCCTTAGCTCTGGAACTAACCTTGTCGCAAACCTTTTGCACTTTCTCTAATTTCTTGACGTGTTTGATCAAGTGTGGGTTCCAAACAGGTGCTGCATACTCCAGTGTGAGCCTGACGTACACGGTGTACAGTGTCTTGAACGATTCCTTACCATGGTATCGGAACGATATTCTCAGGTTTGGCAGGCGCCCATGTGCTGCAGCATTTATCTGGTTGATGTGTGCTTCCGGAGACGTGCTCGTGTTATTATCACCCCAAGATCTTTCTCCTTGAGCGAGGTTTGCAGTCTTTGACCACCTAGCCTATACTCCGTCTGCGGCCTTCTTTGCCTTCCCCGATCTTCATGACTTTGCATTGGCGGGGTTAAATTCGAGAAGCCAGTTGCTGGACCAGGTGTTCAGCCTGTTCAGGTCTCTTTGAAGTCCTACCTGATCCTCATCCGATTTAATTCTCCTCATTAACTTCACATCATCTGCAAACCTTTGCACTTTCTCTAATTTCTTGATGTGCTTGACCCGGTGCGGGTTTCAAACTGGTGCTGCATACTCCAGTATGGGCCTGACATACAGGGTGTACAGTGTCTTGAAAGATTCCTTACTTAGGTATCGGAACGCTATTCTCATGTTTGCCAGACGCCCATATGCTGCAGCAGTTATCTGGTTGATGTGTGCTTCTGGAGACGTGCTCAGTGTTATACTCACCCCAAGATCTTTCTCCTTGAGCAAGGTTTGCAGTCTTTGGCCACCTAGCCTATACTCTGTCTGCGGTCTTCTGTGCCCCTTCCCGATCTTCATGACTTTGCGTCTGGTAGGGTTAAAGTCGAGAAGCCAGGTGCTGGACCAGGTGTCCAGCCTATCCAGGTCTCTTTGAAGACCTGCCTGATCCTCATCTGATTTAGTTCTCATTAACTTCACATCATCTGCGAACAGGGACACTTCCGAGTCTAACCCTGCCATCATGTCATTCACATATACCAGAAATAGTACTGGTCCTAGGACCGACCCCTGTGAGACCCCGCTCGTCACAGGTGCCCACTGTGATAACTCATCTCGTACCATGACTCGTTGTTGCCGCTCTGTCAGGTATACTCTGATCCACTGTAGTGCCCTTCCTGTTATATGCGCCTGATCCTCTAGCTTCTGCACTAATCTTCTGTGAGGAACTGTGTCGAAGGCCTTCTTGCAGTCCAAGAAGATGCAATCAACCCACCTCTCTCTCTCGTGTCTTACTTCTGTTACTTTATCATAAAACCCCAGTAGGTTTGTGACACAGGATTTGCCTTCCATAAATCCGTGCCGGTTGGCGTTTATACTCTTGTTCCGTTCCAGGTGCTCCACCACTCTCCTCCTGATAATATTCTCCATGACTTTGCATACTATACACATCAATGACACTGGTCTATAGTTTAGTGCCTGTTTTCTGTTTCTTTTTTTTAAATATGGGTACTACAGAGTGTGTGTGTTTGTGTGTGTGTGTGTGTGTGTGTGTGTGTGTGTGTGTGTGTGTGTGTGTGTGTGTCTGTAAACTGTCACATCGTGAGTAGAGACAGACAGGTACAGTACCTGTGAATCACAGGCTCATGTGAGGCATCGCACAGGAGGGATCTGTGATGAGGTCATTCAACTTCCAGTCAGTTTACATTAATCTGAGAACTTTATCTTCGGTAAGTGCTGAGAACCCGAACCGATAAATAATGACTCACAAAATCGTAATATCACAATTGCAAACAAACCACGGTACGGGTGGGGTTAGAACCCATGGCGAGTCGTAAAAGTCCAGGCCAGTGTGTAAGCTCCTCGGCCAGCTGGCTGCTCTCACTCGCCATAGGTTCATACCCCACCTGTACCATGATTTCCATAAGTCATGCACTACCATTAAATGACAATTGTATTCCTTTGTGTATATACCTCCCTGTATTAAAGCCTTAGGGCTGCATGTAACCTGTTTACCACCAGTCGAGAATACATTATTCCTTAAAAATGTAAACTCTCAGCATATATACACAGACATATACCTCACGGTATACACATCGTTGTCTTGGGAAGTGTTCGACACCTCTCAACACAGTTCCTGAGAGAGGAGTCACCGAGCTGATTCCTATTTACGCTAAGAACGACTTCTCTTCATCGGTCCAATTCCAGACTAATTTCCTCGACCTTAATAGAATACCCCAGCTCCTTACTGGTTTATCACAGCTCTTGTGATACCATTCTTAACTTCATGAATGCCAGAGCGTCTCCACTAAGTAGGTTCGCAGTTGATAGGATTTTCACCCAAGATTGGCTGGCAGTTTTCTTATTTACGTTATTACCAATGAAAAACAAGATATTTAATCCATGAATTTGCATTACAGTTTTCTTCGGGAAATTGTTCATTGTCGTACATACAAAAAATAATAGAAAATAAATGATAGATATTAAATTAGCCTAATTTTATTGTTAAAAGCAATACGAAGAGCCAGTTGCAGAATAAGTATTTACTAGGACAACGTTTCGCTCAGCTGAACTGTATACCAAGCAAAACGTAGTCTCAATAAAAGCTGCTTCTTCAACATGCCTCTTCTTCACTTATGGGGGGAGCGCTAAACTAGTATGAGTTATAAAGCATTTGGGAGAATGGGAGATACTGAAGTTCGACTCAAGAAAGGGAGAGAGCAGTTCCAGTTCCTTGGATCACGAGCTTCGTCACCGGCGTCAAGGAACCTCCTTTCAGGAGTGTGACTTTTTTCAGTGCTGTCAACAGTGTACAACTTACTTACAATGCAATTTTTATTTCTTGATGCGGTACAAATAATGGTAGTTCACGTGCAATACAACACTGGCAGGCACAAAAATAGCCACTAGTATGAAATGCATTCACTAACTTGCTGCGAGTCCCTGACTTGCTGCGAGTCCCTGACTTGCTGCGAGTCCCTGACTTGCTGAGAGTCCCTGACTTGCTGAGAGTCCCTGACTTGCTAAGAGTCCCTGACTTGCTGCGAGTCCCTGACCTGCGGAATAGTTTACCCGTTGACTCTCCGTATCACTGGAATAAAAGCGCCACTGAGACAAATTAGTACGTGACTAAAGTTTTGCGTCAGAAATTTTCACATTTGTGCTGATGAAAATAATCCTCTCCCATTTTTATCCACGAGATTTAGGGAAGGGGGGGGGATAGAGGAGGGACTGTACATTAAAACAAAAAAAAATGCACAGTATGCACAGGGTGATAAGAGCGAATCTTGTCAGTCTAGCAAAACCTGCTCTTTAATATTATTCAGGTTCTTCGTGGCCCTGATGCTCGTGGAAGTCTCCTGATTCAAAGAATCACTAATAACTACTCTATTTTTAAAGAATAAAAAAGCAAAATGCCGTAACTGGAATAATTAACTGGTCCAAATAGGATCACTAAGTGGTCCGATTATTTTACCAGTTAATGGTCCAAGTCGGACAGAAATGCCGTCAAATGTTTGATTCTCCTAAGTGCGGGTTATTTGTGTATATACTCTCCTCTTTCCTACTTTGAATCAGATAACATAATCTCCCATTACCAAGGCGCTGTGTGACCCTTACGACTTTTGCAAATCTCCCTGAATAATACATATATTCATCAGAGAAAATCACCCGAGGTTGGTGTTGCTCACATGATGGGCTGATGAGTGAATCATTACAGCAGGGTAGACCTCACCAGGCCAGCTGCCAAAATACCAAGGTGGACCTCACCTGGCCTGCTGCCACAACACCAAGGTAGACCTCACCAGGCCAGCTGCCACAACACCAAGGTGGACCTCACCTGGCCTGCTGCCACAACATCAAGGTAGACCTCACCAGGCCAGCTGCCACAACACCAAGGTGGACCTCACCAGGCCAGCTGCCACAACACCAAGGTGGACCTCACCAGGCCAGCTGCCACAACACCAAGGTGGACCTCACCAGGCCAGCTGCCACAACACCAAGGTGGACCTCACCAGGCCAGCTGCCACAACACCAAAGTGGACCTCACCAGGCCAGCTGCCACAACACCAAGGTGGACCTCACCAGGCCAGCTGCCACAACACCAAGGTGGACCTCACCAGGCCAGCTGCCACAACACCAAGGTGGACCTCACCAGGCCTGCTGCCACAACACCAAGGTAGACCTCACCAGGCCTGCTACCACAACACCAAGGTGGACCTCACCAGGCCTGCTGCCACAACACCAAGGTGGACCTCACCAGGCCAGCTGCCACAACACCAAGGTGGACCTCACCTGGCCTGCTGCCACAACACCAAGGTAGACTTCACCAGGCCTGCTGCCACAACACCAAGGTAGACTTCACCAGGCTTGCTGCCACAACACCAAGGTGGACCTCGCCAGGCCATCTGCCACAACACCAAGGTAGACTTCACCAGGCCTGCTGCCACACCACCAAGGTAGACTTCACCAGGCTTGCTGCCACAACACCAAGGTGGACCTCGCCAGGCCATCTGCCACAACACCAAGGTAGACTTCACCAGGCCTGCTGCCACAACACCAAACACAACAATAAGCGAATATACAAACATTTCAATTTTGGCACAAGACGGTTAAAAAGAAAAAAAGCCTTAAGGAAGATAACTGATCTGTTTCGAGAGATGTATCCTCACAATCCGGCCTGAGGTCAGACTTCCTTGGTTAAACAGATCACGGTACAGGTGGGATTAGAACTCATGGAAGGGTTAGAACCCATGGCAAGCGAGTCGTACAACTTCAGCCCAGTGGCTTACGGACTGGCCTGGAGTTTTGCAACTCACTTGCCATGGGTTGTAACCCTATCCGTACCGTGGTTTGTTTCTAGTTGTATTATTACGAGTTCGTGAATTCTTTGGTTATTGTGGCATGCACAGAGTATATTACAATTTATTCGGCATATGTCACAATCCCATATAGGCTGCCTCCCAACCAGCGAACCAGGTACTAAGGGTTTAACGATCAATAGGGTACCCATCGTTAAATCAGTACCTTGGTTCATTGGCTAATCACAGGCAAGCCCGCCAAAGCTGAAGTAATGTGGTTCACTTGCGGTAAGCATTGGCAGACTTACCTACCTGCTGGTTGAATGTAGTGCACAGTCTCTGGCTTCTACTTTTCCATCTATCGCCGTGGTGTACACTTATTATTCTATCTGTACATACTGTACATAGTGTACATACCTGCATATATCTGGCGAAGGCAAATATACATTACAGTCTACTGTTGAGTTTTGTTTGCCCCATATTCCCACTACGACCAGGTCTCCCAGGCCATTCTTGACCTGTGTTCGTAATAGTCATTATGAAAAGAGATTTAGTGGTATGGAACCTTTGATGGCAATTCGTCTACGCAGTGGACTATGTCAAGTTACGACCAGAAAAACTTGGTATGTCAGACCATATTAAGTAGTGAAGATTGGTGAGGGAAAGAGCAAGAGGGTTGCGAATCAGGTCACATCGATTCCCAAACATCAAAAGAATTTTCTGACAAGAGGTTCAGCTAAATAATGGAAACCCTTGTTCTGGTTGAAATTGTAGTCACTGATGAGCATCAACAACTTGGTCCAAACAAGAATTTCTACGATTTAGCAGAGCTTCTTGCCAGGTAACTCATCTGTTCTTTGGGGATCTATGTGACCTGACTCATACCTCGTATGTTTACCTCACCGCTACTCATATAAACTTCCTCTCATACCAGGAAGAGATAGAGCCCACTGCGTGGACCAAACTTCATCAATGAAGATTCCATATAACTCTACTTATATCTTCACGGTGTCGATATCTCATAACATTACCTTCTGTTGCTATGAGCGGTCCGCTGACCATCATAACCTTTATAACTTTACTGATCTGATACTTGGTGAAAGTAGTAATTCAGTTTCCTCTTGAAAACTTTTACATCTGTTCTGGCAGTATTTGTGTCTGCCGGTAGAAAGTTAGAGTCTGAGGATTGACGAGCACCGTAGTCGTGACTAGTCACGACTACGGTGATCTTCACACCAACTCCTAGACTGAGGGACTGATTACCTCATCTTTTGTATATACTACTTCTAATGTCTTCAAATTATGTCCTAGAATTTATATTGATAAAGCAACTGGATGGCGAAACGTCCACATTAAAGATACCCAGATGTTTCATATGTGCCTAATTTTCACCTTGTCGGTACTGTGTACCATTCATGTACAACGTATCTAGACAGCTATAAAAAAATATCTAGGGAACATTGTAACACAACACTGGGAAAAAAGAGTACTGCCTCACCTTAGGTCACTACGGTGTTGATGTCATTGATGGGTAAGTCCAGCAAACATCTCACTGTGATCTCAACTTTCCCACTGACACACACACACTGACACACACACTATACATTCTCGTGTTCGATGTGTTTTCCCCTTGACGTCCCTTAAAGAAGCATGCCTTTATGTCAGCAGTGGCTCTTGATCCAGCTGATTTGAGCCAATCATCTCGTCCTCGGATCAAATCCGACTACCTCACGCATGACGCTGTAAGACCCTTATAGGTTGAGTGCTTCCCCAGAATATAATAAGGTACCGTAAAAGAGAAGAATCGTACCGGAGAAAAAACGTCTGACTATCAGCCATCGTCACACTAACAGTGATAAACGTGCAGATTTGAACGTTGTTTGGAAGTACCAAGAAAAGGAGTTGCCAGAAGTGTCACGGTAGTTTTTTGTAAATTGTCTTATTATGAGATGTATTGTTTTTTTAACAGGTTAATGTAACCTAACCTAACGCAGCCCGCTTAAGCCAAACCCCTCTCTCATCTATTCCTTATTATTATTTCCTCTCTCTTTCTCCATTCATTTCTTAATTCCTTCCTTCCGCTCTTCCTACCTACCATCCTTCCTTCCTCCCTAAAACCCAATGACAACAAACACAAACCCAGAGTAATGAGATCCTTTATTTACCATAAAAAGCCCACTACGTGGGAGTAATAAAGCCTCCTCCGTGGGCGAAACGTTATCAGTCAAGGATCTCATTATACAGCATTTGTGTTTCCGTTGTGTCGACGTTACATACCAGTTCTCTCCTGGACACAGAGGCTAAAAATAAAAAAGGAAAACATTATACGATTCTCCTCTTCTTGGGTCAGTTACTGCTGAGTTAAGAGAGTTTGTCAACCTTCCCTGAGGAGCCCACCTGAGAGGAGCCCATCTGAGGAGCCCACCTGAGAGGAGCCCACCTGAGAGGAGCCCACCTGAGAGGAGCCCACCTGAGAGGAGCCCACCTGAGAGGAGCCCACCTGAGAGGAGCCGCCCTGAGAGGAGCCGCCCTGAGAGGAGAAGCCCTGAGAGGAGCCCACCTGAGAGGAGCCCACCTGAGAGGAGCCCACCTGAGAGAAGCCCACCTTAGAGGAGCCGCCCTGAGAGGAGCCCTCCTTAAAGGAACCCACCTGAGAGGAGCCCACCTGAGAGGAGCCCACCTGAGAGGAGCCCACCTGAGAGGAGCCCACCTGAGAGGAGCCCACCTGAGAGGAGCCGCCCTGAGAGGAGCCCACCTGAGAGGAGCCCATCTGAGAGAAGCCCACCTTAAAGGAACCCACCTGAAAGGAACCCACCTGAGTAGTAAACTTCAACAGACATGCGAGTGTTCCCACAGGGTTTAAACAGATTATTAAACCGGAAGGAAAAATATACCTAAAGTTATTCCCCACAGAAAGATGTTCCTAATAGGGAGGTATCCCTAAAGATATTCTTCACAGGAAGGTATCCCTAAAGATATTCTTCACAGGGAGGTATCCCTAAAGATATTCTTCACAGGAAGGTATCCCTAAAGATATTCTTCACAGGGAGGTATCCCTAAAGATATTCTTCACAGGAAGGTATCCCTAAAAATATTCTTCACAGGGAGGTATCCCTAAAGATATTCTTCACAGGAAGGTATCCCTAAAGATATTCTTCACAGGAAGGTATTCCTTAAGATATTCTTCACAGGGAGGTATTCCTAAAGATATTCTTCACAGGGAGGTATTCCTAAAGATATTCTTCACAGGGAGGTATTCCTAAAGATATTCTTCACAGGGAGGTATTCCTAAAGATATTCTTCACAGGGAGGTATTCCTAAAGATATTCTTCACAGGGAGGTATTCCTAAAGATATTCTTCACAGGGAGGTATTCCTAAAGATATTCTTCACAAGAAGGTATTTCTAAAGGTATTCCTCACAAGGAGGTATACCTAAAGGTATTCTTCACAGGAAGGTATGCCTAAAAGTATTCCTCACAGGGAGGTACTCCTAAAAATATTCCTCACAGGGAGGTACTCCTAAAGGTATTCCTCACAGGGAGGTATGACTAAAGGTATTCCTCACAGGGAGGTATGGCTAAAGGTATTCCTCACAGGGAGGTATGCCTAAAGGTATTCCTCACAGGGGGTATGCCTAAAGGTATTCCTCACAGGGGGTATGCCTAAAGGTATTCCTCACAGGGGGTATGCCTAAAGGTATTCCTCACAGGGGGTATGCCTAAAGGTATTCCTCACAGGGGGTATGCCTAAAGATATTCCTCACAGGGGGTATGCCTAAAGATATTCCTCACAGGGAGGTATGCCTAAAGGTATTCTTCACAGAAAGGTATTCCTAAAGGTATTCTTCACAGAAAGGTATTCCTAAAGGTATTCTTCACAGAAAGGTATTCCTAAAGGTATTCTTCACAGAAAGGTATTCCTAAAGGTATTCTTCACAGAAAGGTATTCCTAAAGGTATTCTTCACAGAAAGGTATTCCTAAAGGTATTCTTCACAGAAAGGTATTCCTAAAGGTATTCTTCACAGAAAGGTATTCCTAAAGGTATTCTTCACAGAAAGGTATTCCTAAAGGTATTCTTCATAGGAAGGAATTCCTAAAGAAATTCCTCAGAAAAAAGTTACAATAGTCACAGCAGGAATATCAGGAACAACAACAATATCAACAGCAGGATTACAAGAAACAGCAACAGCAGGAGTACAAGGAACAACAGGAATACAAGAAACAGCAGGAATACAAGAAACAGCAGGAATACAAGAAACAGCAGGAATACAAGAAACAGCAGGAATACAAGAAACAGCAGGAATACAAGAAACAGCAGGAATACAAGAACCAGCAGGAATACAAGAAACAACAGGAATACAAGAAACAACAGGAATACAAGAAACAGCAGGAATACAAGAAACAGCAGGAACACAAGAAACAGCAGGAATACAAAAAACAGCAGGAACACAAGAAACAGCAGGAACACAAGAAACAGCAGGAACACAAGAAACAGCAGGAACACAAGAAACAGCAGGAACACAAGAAACAGCAGGAATACAAGAAACAGCAGGAATACAAAAAACAGCAGGAACACAAGAAACAGCAGGAACACAAGAAACAGCAGGAACACAAGAAACAGCAGGAACACAAGAAACAGCAGGAATACAAAAAACAGCAGGAACACAAGAAACAGCAGGAACACAAGAAACAGCAGGAACACAAGAAACAGCAGGAATACAAGAAACAGCAGGAATACAAGAAACAGCAGGAATACAAGAAACAGCAGGAATACGAGAAACAACAGGAATACAAGAAACAGCAGGAACACAAGAAACAGCAGGAACACAAGAAACAGCAGGAACACAAGAAACAGCAGGAACACAAGAAACAGCAGGAACACAAGAAACAGCAGGAATACAAGAAACAACAGGAATACAAGAAACAACAGGAATACAAGAAACAGCAGGAATACAAGAAACAGCAGGAATACAAGAAACAGCAGGAATACAAGAAACAGCAGGAATACAAGAAACAACAGGAATACAAGAAACAACAGGAATACAAGAAACAGCAGAAATACAAGGAACAGCAGAAATACAAGGAACAACAGAAATACAAGGAACAACAGAAATACAAGGAACAGCAGGAATACAAGGAACGGCAGGAATACAAGGAACGGCATCAGCAGCAACAACAACAGGAGTACAAGGATGAGGAAAAGTAACTACAAACATCATGAGAAGCAGCAACAGAACAGCACAAAAAAGCAGCAGCAGGAATATAAAGAACAGTAGCAGTAACAACAGAAACGGGAATAACAACAATATTAACAGCAGGAATATCAGGAGCATCGGGAGTAACAGGAACATCAGGAGCATCAGAAATATCAAGAGCATCAGGAGCATCAGAAATATCAAGAGCATCAGGAGCATCAGAAATATCAAGAGCATCAGGAGTAACAGGAATATCAGGAGCAGCAGCAGTAATAACAGCAGCAGTAAATACGTGAATATCAAAGCAGCAGTAACAGTATCAGCAGTAACAATGGTACAAAAAAAAGTAGCAGCAGCCGCAACATCAGCATTATCAGGAACAAGAACAATAACAGCATAAACAGCAGCAGAACTAAGAGCAGCAGTCGTAACAGCATAATAAACAGCAGCAACAATAGCAGCAGTAGCATCAACAATATCACCAGCAGTCAACAACAGCACGACAACAGCTTGGCCCTCCTCGGGCGTACGTCGGACGTGACACTATATTGATGGATACTGTTGAGCAGTGCTCTACCCTGCCGGATACCAGAGTTATCTGGACCCACCTTCCGCACCCTCGCTCGCACGCTCACGGACAGATACACACACTGTCACACACATGTACAGATCATGTGTCCCACTTACTATGTACTGATACATGCTCGTTCACACATACGGATACACATTGGGAGAGACAATGTTTTACCCGCAGAGACATACACAAACATAGTCATGCGTGCGCGCAAGCACGCACACCCACGTACACACACACATACACACACACACACACACACACACACACACACACACACACACACACACACACACAGCGTGTGACAATACTATGGTAACTACTTGTATATACAAATGACTTGCCAGATGGGATTGAATCATATGTTTTTGTTTGTAATTAAACTGTCGATAAAAATACGAACATGAGAGGAAGTGAGAGCCTCTCAGGATATTTAAGACAGGTTACAGGGATGGTGAAAAATGTGGCTGCTGGAGGCAAGAAACTATAGGTGGTGATAAAATAAAGATCTAGAAGTAAACATAACACTGTCGTTAAGAGTACAAAACAAAAGATAATCAAGCCTTCAGGAATCTCAATAAAGAATCCTTTATAACACAGTACAACGAATACATCAGCGCCATCTTGAAATAGGCGCCATCTTGGAATTATATGATTTAGCATGCTCATAAGTTTGAAAAGGTACGAAAGTTTGTATCCACGTTAGTCGCAGAGTTGAGAGAGAGGCATTGTGAGGGGTGACTTAAGAAGTTAAGCTGATGATCCTGCATGAGAGATGGACAGGGGAAGCAACCCACTCTTAGTTTACTTCGTCAGTTTTTTGGCATGATGCTCGGTGTCATTTTCTTAACATTTCCTATGTCTGGCAACGAGGTGGCCGAGAGAAAATAGGAAACGTTCAATTCTGAACGTGCATCTATATGTGAGGGAAACCTGGACTACGGTGTTGAAAATACTCAATTATTGTACTATAATTTTGTGAAGCGCCAAGCCCACTAAGTCATTTAGTGCAAAGAGTAGTAGAGACTCGATCCTCCGTCTGCCAAGCGCAAGACAGACACTCAACTCTCACAACCAAGCATCCTACATTAAAATGTTGATGTGCAACTGACAGGGCTGATACAGGCAAACAGTTAACATTAAAGAAGTTGAATGAAATAGTGGAAGTAGTTTAAGTGACCCCCCCCCCACACACACACAGTGGATCTAGTAGCTACTAGCGAAGAGGCGAGGCCAAAACCTGACTCAACCTTTACAACCACTAACAGGGGAGTACACACACACACACACCCACACACACACACACACACACACACACACACACACAGTATAACAGGAAGGGCACTACAATGGATCAGAGAATACCTGACAGGGAGGCAACAACGAGTCATGGTACGTGATAAGGTATCACAGTGGGCACCTGTGACGAGCGGGGTCCCACAGGGGTCGGTCCTAGGACCAGTGCTATTTCTGGTATATGTGAATGACATGATGGAAGGGTTAGACTCAGAAGTGTCCCTGTTCGCAGATGATGTGAAGTTAATGAGGAAAATTAAATCAGATGAGGATCAGGCAGGACTTCAAAGAGACCTGGACAGGCTGGACACCTGGTCCAGCAACTGGCTTCTCGAATTTAACCCCGCCAAATGCAAAGTCATGAAGATCGTGGAAGGGCAAAGAAGACCGCAGACGGAGTATAGGCTAGGTGGTCAAAGACTGCAAACCTCGCTCAAGGAGAAAGATCTTGGTGTCGTGGGGGTGTTGACATTGGGGTGATAGTAACACCGAGCAGAGACAGGATGTTCCAGAGAGGGGACACAGAAACAAGGGGACACAATTAGAAGTTGAAGACCCAGATGAGTCAAAGGGATGTTAGGAAGTATTTCTTCAGTCACAAAGTAGTCAGGAAGTGGAATAGCCTAGCAAGTGAGGTAGTGGAGGCAGGAACCATACATAGCTTTAAGATGAGGTATGGTAAAGCTCATGGAGCAGGGAGAGAGAGGACCTAGTAGCACTCAATGAAGAGGCGGGGCCAGGAGCTGAGTCTCGACACTTGCAACCACAATTAGGCGAGTACAATTAGGTGAAGTGAGTACAGTTTTTTTGTGAGTAGAATCATATACGAACTCTTTACTAGGACAAAAAAGAAACTTGATTTTGAGAAGATAGCCAAATCAACTGAACTGGGGAAAAAATATAGAGTGTTTGGAATAACACAAAACTCCACACAGATTTCCTGTCCAGAAGCAGGTCACTTCCGGAAATATAAACACATATGCAGTATAATTTGATCTTTTATTGACAACGTTTCGCCCACACAGTGGGCTTTTTCAAGTCACAGATCTACTTGGGTGGAAGGTACGCGAGTATTTATAGTCAGGTTGAGAATTCTGGGTCAGGTGGAGAATGCTGCATCTGATGATGTACCGAGTGGGGTTATAGAGTCTAAAATCTTTGGTAGCTTGGAAGAGACATTGGATAAATATATGAGCAGACCTTCTACAGTTTTCCTCCATTCTTATGTTCTTATGCAGGATAGCGATGAAGAAGTTTCTTGGCAAGTGGTTCAGCTATGTTATAGAAGCCATTGTTCTGGTTGAAGTTGTCGGATATAGAGATAAGCGATGATTCCAGGATTCTTCGGTACTGAGTGTTGTCTTCTGTGGCGATAAGTATTGAGTTTCTGTAGTTTATTAAATGGTTGTGTGAATCACGGTGTTGTACACAAGCATTCCTTGGATCGTCAGACCTGCTTGCGTATTGCTGTTCTGAAATAAGTGTTAGGAGGTCTCTTGATGTTTCGCCCACGTATAATTTGCTGCAGTCATCACAAGGGATTATGTATACCCCTGCAGAGGATGGAAGCTTGTCCTGTCTATTACTGGTAATGTCCTTGATGGTCGTGGTTGTGGAGGTAGATACTTGGAATGAGGTATTGGAAAAGATGTTGGAAACGTGTTTGGCAATGGAGTTGGTGGGGAGGACTATGTATCTCTTCTCGGCAGTGTCTTCTCTCGTACCTTCCACCCAGGTATATCTGCTTGTTTGTAGATGAATGGTTCGGAGAACCGACATGTTGATAAATTAGACACATGTGCAACTCTTGGGTATCTTTATTGAGGAAACGTTTCGCCACACAGTGGCTTCATCAGTCCATACAAAGGAGAATCTTGAAGAACAGGAGGAGAATGAGGTAATCAGTCCCTCAACCTGGAGTCGATGTGGTCAGTCCATCAATCTTGAAAAAGCCCACTGTGTGGGCGAAACGTAGTTAATAAATGATCACATTATACTGCATATGTGTTTATATTTCCATTGTGTCGATATTTTATACAATTTATTTCCAGGTCACTTCCACTTAAGGAAGGAGCACTGCACCAGACTTGGTAGCACAAGCCAGTCAGGTTCAACTCTCACTCACCCACACCTACCTATGTATTTATCCAACCTATTTTTAAAACTACACAAGGTCTTAGCTTTTATGGCGGTACTCGGGAGTTTGTTTCACTCATCCACAACTCTGTTACTAAACCAGTGCTTTTCTATGTCCTTCCTGAATCTGAACTTTTCCAACTTGAAACTATTGCTGCGAGTCCTGTCTTGGCTGGATATTTTTAGCGCGCTATTTACACCCCTTTTATTTATTGTTTTCCATTTATACACCTCAATCATAGCCCCCCTAATTCTACGCCTTTCTAGAGAGTGCAGATTTAGGGCCCTCAGTCTATCCTCATAGGAAGATTTCTGATACATGGGATCAGCTTTGTCATCCTCTTCTGTACGTTTTCCAGTGCATTTATATCCATTCTGTAATATGGTGACCAAAACTGTGCAGCATAATCTAAATGGGGCCTAACCAAGGATATATAGAGTTGAAGAACAACCTGAGGACTTGCAATAATGTTGGTAAAATTACCGACAATATGTAAAGTAAAAGGACACACGTGCAGCTAATGTGACATTTTACTGAGGCCACAATAAAATGTCACATTAGTTGCACTTGTGTCCTTTTACTTTACAACCTGAGGACTTCAATTATTTATACCTCTTGCTATGAAGCCAAGGATTCTGTTAGCTTTACTGCGAACACTTATGCACTGTTGTCTTGGTTTCAGGTTACTGCTAACCAGAACTCCCAAATTCTTTTCGCAATCAGTAGTATTAAGATCTACACTATTCAGTTTATAAGTGGCATGGTTATTGTCATAAGAAGAGTAACAAGATTCGTCCACATCAGCTCCGGACCTCCAAGGGAAGTTGTGGTTACTAATGGGTGATTCAAGGCTTCTTGAGCTGTAGTCAATTATAGTAACAATTTGCATTTGTCTATATTAAACTGTATCTGCCACTTCTCCGACCATTGCATCAGTTTATTCAAATCATTCTGGAGTGCTCTAATGTCCTCAACAGAATGAATTGGATGGCCTATTTTTGCGTCATCAGCAAATTTGCTTATGTCGCTATTTATTCCCTCATCTATGTTGTTTATGTAGATTGTGAACAACAACGGGCCCAACACCGACCCCTGAGGAACACCGCTTGTGACGTGCCCCCATTCTGATTTCTCCCCATTTATGCAAACTCTTTGCTGCCTATTTGTCAACCATGCCTCTACCCAGGAAAAAATTTCTCCTCTTATTCCGTGTGCCTTAAGTTTCCTTAAAAGTCTCTGATGTGGAACTCTATCGAAAGATAAACACGCATCCCCAAGCACTAATCACACAGTTCAAGATTGTGAAAATAAGCACATCACATTGTTCAAGACTATTGAGCAGAGCATTTCTCATCACATTGTTCAATACTACAGAGCTGAGTATTTCTCATCTCACTGTTCAATACTACAGAGCTGAGTATTTCTCATCACATTGTTCAATACTACAGAGCTGAGTATTTCTCATCTCACTGTTCAATACTACAGAGCTGAGTATTTCTCATCACATTGTTCAATACTACAGAGCTGAGTATTTCTCATCACATTGTTCAATACTACAGAGCTGAGTATTTCTCATCACATTGTTCAATACTACAGAGCGGAGTATTTCTCATCACATTGTTCAATACTACAGAGCTGAGTATTTCTCATCTCACTGTTCAATACTACAGAGCTGAGTATTTCTCATCACATTGTTCAATACTACAGAGCGGAGTATTTCTCATCACATTGTTCAATACTACAGAGCTGAGTATTTCTCATCACATTGTTCAATACTACAGAGCGGAATATTTCTCATCACATTGTTCAATACTACAGAGCTGAGTATTTCTCATCTCACTGTTCAATACTACAGAGCTGAGTATTTCTCATCACATTGTTCAATACTACAGAGCGGAGTATTTCTCATCACATTGTTCAATACTACAGAGCTGAGTATTTCTCATCTCACTGTTCAATACTACAGAGCTGAGTATTTCTCATCTCACTGTTCAATACTGCAGAGCTGAGTATTTCTCATCTCACTGTTCAATACTGCAGAGCTGAGTATTTCTCATCACATTGTTCAATACTACAGAGCGGAGTATTTCTCATCACATTGTTCAATACTACAGAGCTGAGTATTTCTCATCTCACTGTTCAATACTGCAGAGCTGAGTATTTCTCATCTCACTGTTCAATACTGCAGAGCTGAGTATTTCTCATCTCACTGTTCAATACTACAGAGTCAAGAAAACAGTAAAAGATAAAATTGTCAAAGTTTGTCAATTGAATGTAGATGGAATCATCGAAAGTGAAGTAATGAAAGAAAGAGTAGGAGAGGAAAACCCCGATATAGAAGGTATAACAGAAACAAAACTCAAGAATAGCAACAAATGGAACACTGCCAGAAGGGTAGCAAATAAGAAATAGGGATAACATAGAAGTAACAATGATGGTCAGGAGGCACTGGAGAAGAACATGAAGAACCAAGAAACCTGGAAAACGAGCATTTGTTGGATAACACATCAGATACTGTATAGACTCAAGACAAAATCTATGTGACGAAAGTATATTCAAGGCAAAATGTAAGCGAGGGAGATCGACTCGGGCAGAGAGTGAGGAAGGTTGATTCAAAGCAGAGTGAGGAAGGTCAATTCAAAGCAGAGTGAAGAAGGTCGATTCAAGGCAGAGTGAAAGGAAGGTCGACTCATGGCAGAAAGTAAGTGACGAAGGTCGATTCAAGGCAGAAATGTTGAATGTTGGTGAAAAGATTTGAAACCAAAGAATTTAAGCTGCCTTCTCTTACCTCGGATCAGATTAGATTGTCTCCCATTCAAGACAATGCATGACCACCTCCTGGTTCAGTACTTCCCTCAAAAAGTAAATAAACAAACAGACATGGGGTAAGACAAGTAAACGTGGTATAAATAAACAATCCACCAGCAAACAAAAGACCAAGGGAGGAGTACGACGAGAATAACAGGACAACATAACATATGAAAGGAAGAACACTACAGCAAGATTTTCCTGGTATGAGCCTACTGGTCCATACTCCGCAAGCGCTTTTCAAACCCATTAACAAAAATATCTGCCCAACCCATTTGCAATGCTACCCAAGGAATAAGCTTTGACAAGGATTCACTTTTCAGGGACCATGACAAAGAAGATAAGCAAAGCTGAACTCCTATTACCAGGTGATTTCAACTATAAGGATATAAGACCGGAAGAACTAGGACCCAAACCTCTCCACGGACGACCAGAAACACCGGGACGAAAACTTAATCTAAGCAGTGGTAAAGAAATTTCTGAATATACACACAGAGTGAGCAAGAGTATAAGGTGGAGATGAACCAGTGACTCCATTTCGTTCTCACACAAAATGGAAAAGATATGACTGGAATCAATTATGAGGAATCATTTGGTGCCAGCGATCATGAGGTACTTTAGTACCTGGTGGAAATGAGAATGGAGAGAAAATAGAAAAATGTAAATATGAAGAAATGGGATTACAGAATGAGAACTATAATATACATATGATCATATTCAGCATAAGAAATTTTCCGAGAAGTGCAGTGAGAAAGGGAGCTTGATGGCAAATCCTTTCGGTAGACTAAAACGGAGAGGATGTAGTAATGTGCCAAGAAGCAAAGAAAAGAGCCATAACAATCGAGAAGAAGAAAAAAAGAAAGCCCATGATTCTATTAGGAATGCAGAGGAGAAGAGAGATACCTTAAAGATAAGTCCGGGGGTCAACGCCTCTGCGACCCGGTTCTGGACCAGACCTTCAGGCGGATCCAGGCCTGATCAGCCAAGTTGTTACTGCTACCAGCACGTGCGACAGCCCGGCTGTCGTGAACTGATTTGAGGGCCAGTCCCCTCTTCAAGACAGTCAGAGGTTTGATGGTAATTCCTTTTACAGAATGTACGAAGGGAGGGCGTTGAAGAATTGGGGACCTCTGACACTCATCGAGTTCTCTACTTTTTTGGAAGCATTTTGCACAGTCTGCTGCCTCTTGTTATCATACGGAGTGGTTTCAGTATTCAGGTTTTGGATCAGTCTCTTCAGAATTTTTAAAGAGTAAATTATAATGTATCTTACTCGCCTACATTCCAAGGCATACAGTTTAAGAGACTTCGTGTAGTTCAGGTGATTGACTGAATGTATATGGGAAGTGAAAGTTCTCTACATTTTCCAACTGGGCAATCTTGCCTTCCTTGAAGGAGACCGTTAGTATACAGCAGTATTCTAACCAGAAGAACACAAGTAACTATAAGAGTATTATCCGCTAGACTTTGATCCAGGGCAGCCAGATTTCAGGGAGAAGGCTTACAGCTTTTCATCTCATCCCCTGCATGCGTCAGCCTTACTAGAGATATTAACAATGCAAGGAATTCGCAAGAGCAGGCGAAATATACACAAACACTGATCTCTGGCTGAAGGAGACTCGAACCTACGAACCTTGGAACAAGGTACGCAGTGCTTTACCAATCTACCCACACTGGACCAATACCTTGGAGTGAAAGAATATAGAAATTCCAAGTGCTTTCGTGACTGCTCACATTATCAAGGAACAATGAAAGTAGTGCATCAAAGGAAGGCATATAAAGGGTCTAGCCCACACCTCAATATTACATCCCACAACAAAGCAACACCTGACGCGCGATTCGTAAGAAAGGGAACACTGAATTAGTCAAACAATTTACTTCCACTAATCCATCTTTACCTTACATGTATGGACTAATAAAAACACACAAACCAGGGAATCCAGTCAGACCAATTATTAGCTCCATAGGAACAGTTTCTTATAAATTATCCAGATGGCTTGTTGACATTTTGAGCCCTATTGCTGGCAAAATTTCTAGCTTTAATGTTAAAAACAACATAGATTTAGTTGATAAATTAAGCTCCTTGACTGACTTAAATGATTTTAACATGGTTAGTTTTGATGTTACTTCCTTGTTTACGAAAGTTCCTGTTGATGATTTATTAAGTTTCTTATCGGAAGAACTCGTTAATTATGATTTACCATTGCCAGTTCCTACTATCATTAAACTTACTAAACTTTGCATTGTTGATGCAAAATTTGCATTTAATATGTTTTACACTCAGAAGTTTGGTATGGCAACGGGAAATCCTCTTTCACCTGTTCTTAGTAACCTATACATGGAATCTTTTGAAACAAGGCTGCTTAACACAATCCTCCCTGATAGAGCTAAATGGTTCAGATATGTTGATGATATTTTGTGTCTTATGTCCAAAAATGTAGATATACACCATTTTCTTGGCAAATTAAATAGCTTAGCCCATTCTATAAACTTTACTGTTGAGTTTGAAGAAAATAACTCATTGCCTTTTCTAGATGTTTTAATTATTAAGAGTAATAATGAATTCAAATTTAAAATTTACAGAAAACCTACAAATAACTGTTCCTATGTCCACTATTATTCTTCACATCAAGATAGAGTTAAACTGTCTGTTTTCTCATCAATGTTTTTGAGAGCTTTACGTATTTGTAGTCCAGGGTTCATAGATGAGGAAATATCCAAAATTTATGAAATAGGTAATGATTTGAAATATCCAAGAAACGTAATTGATAAATCTTTTAAAATTGCTAGAAATACTTTTTACAATCCAAAAAGGGACAACCAGCCTTATTCAACTAAAACTATGTTGGTTCTCCCTTACCATGAAAACTTGGTTGATATGCCTTCTCTTCTTAAGACTTTTAATATCAAAGTTGTATTTAAAAACCTTGATACAGTAAAAAAACTTTTGATAAAGAATTCCCCCCAAAATGCTGACGGATGTGTCTAAGATTCCTTGTAAAATTTGCGATAAAGTTTATTATGGTCAAACTGGTAAAAGTCTCGATCTAAGATTATAACATAAATATAGCATTAGAACTGGACAAGATTCCAATGCTTTATTTATTCATGTGAGAGATTTTAACCATCCAATTGATTTCCAAAAAGTTGAAAAAGTTGTATCAAGCAAGTCCATGGTCGACAGGAATATAATTGAATCTTGTTTCATAAAAACCAGTTTTGACAATAGTATGAATATTTCCTTTGGTTTATATAAATTAGATCCATTTATAATTAATAGAATTTGGGAAGAATTTAATAATACATTGGACAAATAATAAATTTTAAAATTCTTAATTCTTGGGTAGAATAGTTTGTTGGTGGGTTGTGTGTAGGACCTGTCTAGTTGGGCCAGAGGGCCTGCTGCAGTGTTCCCTTTCTTACGAATCGCGCGTCAGGTGTTGCTTTGTTGTGGGATGTGATAGTGAGGTGTGGGCTGGACCCTTTATATGCCTTTCTTTGATGGATTACTTTCATTGTTCCTTGATAATGTGAGTAGTCACGAAAGCGCTTGGAATTTCTATATTCTTCCACAGTGGTTGTTTTACACACACACACACACACACACACTATATATATATATATATATATATATATATATATATATATATATGTATATATATATATATATATATATATATATATATATATATATATATATACATATGGCAGACACCTACTTGCCATACTCTGTAGTGGAAGGGGGTGGAGCTGCCAGCCACAGGGAGACCCAGAAGATCCGAAAATATGAAGACCTTCCCCCTTGCTATAACTTCATTCCAATAGGGTCGGAGACCCTTGGAGCATGGGGCAAGTGTGCTCTAAAGTTCCTCAAAGAGCTGGGTGAAAAGCTCATCATAGAAACCAAGGACCACAGGGCGACCAGCTTCCTCTTTCAGAGACTCAGTGTTGCGATCCAGAGAGGAAATGCCTGCAGCATTCTGGGCACGCGGCCCACCGCAGGGGAGCTGGACGAAGTATTCGAGATGTAGCTCTGAGTTACCTATGTTGTTTTACTTTGTATCATATTTTTGTGAATGTTTCGTCAATGTATTTTGTCTTTAAATAAAATATATATATACATAATATAGGGGGTGGTAGGAGAAAATTCTCAAACAGCTTCAGGGAGAATCTTGAGTTTTCCCTGAAGCAAGTTTATTCTTTTCTCTGAGGATGAGGGTCCCCATGACAGTTCTAGAGGTGGTACCTCCCTATTATAAATATATTATATATATCTATATCTATATCTATATATATATATATATATATATATTATATATATATATATATATATATATATATATATATATATATATATGTCGTGCCGAATATGTAAAACTGGTCAATTAGTAAGAACTCATTTAAAATTAAGTCCTTTCTGAAATTTTCTCTTATACGTTTAAAGATATATTTTTTTCATTAATATTTATATAAAAAATTTTAATTTTGCACCAAAACAATCTTAGAAAACTTACCTAACCTTATTTTAACAAGAGCAATTTATTTTAGCCTAACCCAAGTAAATATATTTTAAATACGTTTACAATAATTTAGTACTAAACAAACACAGTCAAATATATTTTTTTCGTTAGGTTCAGAATGATTTTGGCGAAATTATTGCATACACAAATTTTCACTTGTCCTATATGGCAAGATGAACGTTGCTATTTAAGCCAAGATCGCAAGTTCTGCCTATTCGGCACGACATTATATATATATATATATATATATATATATATATATATATATATATATTCAAACATCTTTCGTAGCCCAGTTTGTAATACCTCCTTTTTTTCATTTCCATTTCTACTAAGCAAGCAAAACTTAGTCCTGAGAAATGGGGAAGAGGGAGGAGGGAGTTGAGAAGGGGATAATGTAGGGGGAGTGGGGAATAGGGGGGTAGGACCCTCTTACAAGCGGGGACATGCGAAGGAAGTGTCATATTAAGGAAGGTGCTCATGCCACAGTCTCTCTCTCTCACCCCTGCTGTCCTTACCAGCGGCACTGCTCTATCTCCTCTTGCTAGCACCGTATTGCGTTACTTGCATTGTATTGTTATTAGCACTGTATTATGCTGTTACTGGCACTGTCTTATGTTAATGGTAGAGTATCGTGTTAAAGATACTGTATTGTACTACTGCTGTTGTACTGTGCTACTGGCACTGTATTGTGTTGTTACTGGCACTGTAATGTGCTGTTACTGGCACTGTATTGTTCTGTTACTGGCACTGTATTTTGTTACTAGCACTGTATTGTGTTGTTACTCGCACTGTGTTACTGGCACTGTATTGCATTATTGGTACTGTATTGTGTTACTGGCACTGTATTCTGTTACTGGCAACATGAATCCGAACCGCTGCCTAGAAAGAATTAACTCTGTGGCACTTGAGGTATGCTCCAGGCATATTCCTTTAAGAAAAAGGAAGAGAAGATGTAAACTAGGAATAGATAGACTCCCTATACAGGCGAAGGCGAAGAATCACATAGCTGCTGAAAGGGGCCAGTACATCTGAAATACGAAGAGAAGCACTGGGCAGAGAAACGGCAAATACTGAACTTAAGTTTAAGGAATCTTACAGGAGGCAAGAAAATCAGGAAGACCTAAAAAACATAAATGAAATTGAAAGAAACCCAAAACATTTCTTTTATGCCAAATCTAAGGAGAAAACAACATCTAGTATTGGATCCCTGCTTAAACGAGATGAGACTTACACAGATGACAGTAAGGAAATGAGCGAGTTACTAAAGTCCCAGTATGACTACGTGTTTAGTGAGTCGCTAACCAGATTAACAGCCGATAACATAAATTATTTTTTTCATGACAGACGCAGAATCTGTTCGACTCGTACATCTCTGATATTATCCTAACATCACATGAATTCGAAAAGACAATAAATGACATGACCATGCACTCTACCCCAGGCCCAGACTCGTGGAACTCCGTGTTCATCAAGAACAAATATCAAGAAACAACTATCACGTGCCTTTAGCATTCTGTGGAGATGGAGCATGGACACAAGGGTCATACCACAGTCACTAAAAACAACAGACATAGCCCCACTCAACAAAGCGGGCAGTAAACCAATAGCGAAAAATTACAGACTCGATAGCGCTAACATCCCATATCATAAAAATCTTCGAAAGGGTTCTAAGAAGCAAGATCGCACCCATCTAGATACCCATCAGTTACACAACCCAGGGCAACATGGGCTTAGAGCTGGCTGCTCCTGCCTGTCCCAGCTACTGGACCACTTTGATACGGTCCTGGATGCTCTAGAAGACAAACAAAATGCAGATATAGTATACACAGACTGCGAAATCCTTCGACAAGTGCGACCACGGTGTAATAGCGCATAAAATGCGTGATAAAGGAATAGCAGGAAAAGTTGTTAGATGGACCTACAACTTGCTAACAAATAGAACACAAAGAGTAATAGCAAATAAAATCTGAGGCGGCTACAGTGACAAACTCTGTTCCACAATGTACAGTACTCTCCCCTTATCCTGTTGCTCATCCTCATATCAGACAAAGAAAAAAATGTAAGGCACAGCTCCGTGTCTTCCTCTGCGGATGACACCCGAATTGCCATGATAGTGTCCTCCATCGAAGACACTGCAAGACATCAACTAAATCTTTAAATGGGCCACAGAAAACAATTTGAAGTTCAATGAAGAAAAATTTCAATTACTCCGATATGGAAAACTTGAGGAAATTAAAACTAGATCGGATTATAAAAATTCCAACCACATAATAGAGCAAAAAACTAATGTGAAGTACCTGGGAGTGATAATGTCAGAGGATCTCACTTGCAAAGATCACAACAATGCATCTATCACATCTGCTAGAAAAATGATAGGATGGATAATGAGAACCTTCAAAACTAGAGATGCCAAGCCTATGATGATTCTCTTCAAATCGCTGGTTCTCTCTAGGATGGAGTACTGATGTACACTAACTGCGTGGCGAGACATAATAGTGTACACTTGGAAAATTCTAGAGGGATTAGCACCAAATTTTGCACACGAAAATCACTCACTACGAGAGCAGGCAGTGCAACATTCCCCCAGTGAAAAGCAGGGGCGCCACTAGCATGATAAGAGACAACACAATAAGTGTCAGGGGCCCAAGACTGTTCAACTGCGTCCCAGCATACATAAGGGGATTACCAATACACCTCTGATTTCCTTCAAGAAGGCGCTGAACAGACACAAAGTTAGTACCTGACCAGCCGGGCTGTGGTTCATATGTCGGTTTATGTGCGGCGAACAGTAACAGCCTGGTTGATCAGGCCTTGGTCTACCACGAGTCCTGGTCACAGACCGGGCAGCTGGGGCGTTGACCCCTGAAACCCTCTCCAGGTATAGTGTTACAGGTACTGTATTGTGTTGTTGCTGGTACTGTATTGTGTTATCACTGGCACTGTATTGTCACTGGCACTGTATTGTGTTACTGGCACAGTAACACAATACAGTGCCAGTGCTCCTGACACAGAATATTCAGTATAAAAGACTCCCAGTGTAGAAATCTAGACGAACTGAGTTAAGGACACTAGAAAATACTCGAAGATGCTTGAAATTAGCTAATAATGATAGACAGGAGTCAAGGGAGGTAGACAGGAATCAAGGGAGGTAGACAGGAATCAAGGGAGGTAGACAAGAGTTAAGGGAGGTAGACAGGAGTCAAGGGAGGTAGACAGGAGTCAAGGGATGTAGACAGGAATCAAGGGAGGTAGACAAGAGTTAAGGGAGGTAGACAGGAGTCAAGGGAGGTAGACAGGAGTCAAGGGATGTAGACAGGAATCAAGGGAGGTAGACAAGAGTTAAGGGAGGTAGACAGGAGTCAAGGGAGGTAGACAGGAGTCAAGGGAGGTAGACAGGAGTCAAGGGAGGTAGACAGGAGTCAAGGGAGGTAGACAAGAGTCAAGGGAGGTAGACAGGAGTCAAGGGAGGTAGACAGGAGTCAAGGGAGGTAGACAGGAGTCAAGGGAGGTAGACAGGAGTCAAGGGAGGTAGACAGGAGTCAAGGGAGGTAGACAGGAGTCAAGGGAGGTAGACAGGAATCAAGGGAGGTAGACAGGAATCAAGGGAGGTAGACAGGAGTCAAGGGAGGTAGACAGGAGTCAAGGGAGGTAGACAGGAGTCAAGGGAGGTAGACAGGAGTCAAGGGAGGTAGACAAGAGTCAAGGGAGGTAGACAGGAGTCAAGGGAGGTAGACAGGAGTCAAGGGAGGTAGACAGGAGTCAAGGGAGGTAGACAGGAGTCAAGGGAGGTAGACAGGAGTCAAGGGAGGTAGACAGGAGTCAAGGGAGGTAGACAGGAGTCAAGGGAGGTAGACAGGAATCAAGGGAGGTAGACAGGAGTCAAGGGAGGTAGACAGGAGTCAAGGGAGGTAGACAGGAGTCAAGGGAGGTAGACAGGAGTCAAGGGAGGTAGACAGGAGTCAAGGGAGGTAGACAGGAGTCAAGGGAGGTAGACAGGAGTCAAGGGAGGTAGACAGGAGTCAAGGGAGGTAGACAGGAGTCAAGGGAGGTAGACAGGAGTCAAGGGAGGTAGACAGGAGTCAAGGGAGGTAGACAGGAGTCAAGGGAGGTAGACAGGAGTCAAGGGAGGTAGACAGGAGTCAAGGGAGGTAGACAGGAGTCAAGGGAGGTAGACAGGAGTCAAGGACAGTTTGAATTAAGAGGACCAGGATCAAGGGAACACAGGTGGAAGCTGAAAACACAGACGAACCGTAGGTATGTAAGGAGATATTTCTTGAGTTTCAGGGAAGGTCAAAAATAGAATGACTTGCATGAAGCAGTGGTGGAGACAAACTCTAAGCACAATTTCGGGAGTCGATATCATATTTTATAAGTCTTGGCAAGTGATGTCGACAAATTGGTTTAAAAAGGCACGTGAGCAAACACTAGGAGCTATTTAATAGAAAAGATGTCTGCCCTGGGACCTTGAAGACTTCTAACACACACTGGTTGAATATTACAGAATTTATAGGCGGAAAGTAGGATTTGAGTAGCACATAGTGACCTGAAAAATACAAACGAGACTTTTATGAGATGAAGTCAGACAATAAGGTCACGTGAATACTGTGTTGTTCGGTAAGTTGGGCTTTGCCTGGTTATGTATCATGTATGGCATTGCTTTTTTTAAATTTCGTATCTTCCAGGATAACCTTCCACGGTGTCAGTGACGGTGATTACCAAGGCTTCTAGATGAAGAAGAAAACAGTGACTGTCCGAGAAGAGATGTCAAAAAGATAAAGTGTAACAAACAGTAACCACAAGCATCGGTATTAGGGCAAGTAATGTTTCTGGTTTTCTGAATTAAATTTCAGAGATATGGTCCTGTGTGCAGATGATGTAAAACTGACGAGGAGAATAAATATCGAGAAGAATTAAGCAAGACTACAAATGGACCAGGACAAACTTCAAGATTTGTCATACAGGTGGGTGCTCGAATTCAGCCCTGGTACGAGGAAGGTTAAGAGAATTGAGGTAGAGGAAAAAAGACCGGACACTGATTATAGACTGGGGATAAAGGCTGTAAATCTGATCCAAGGAGAAATCTAGTGGCGAGTGTTGTGCCGAGCACATCGCCAGGCACACAACACTCAACAGTCATTCACGGCTCTTTATTTGACATACGTCAGGCCCAACTTAAAGTATACAGCACCAGTTTGAAGCTCTTACCTGATAAAGCAAATTAAGAATATGGAGAAAGTGCAGAGTCATGCGACGAACCTAGCACTAGAGGTAAGGGGAATGAGCTATGATGATAGGCTTATAGAACTGAAGTTGGCGACATTAGGAGAACAAAGTGAGACATAATAGCAACATTCCAGATAACAGGACGACGTTATACATCGGACAGGCGCAGAACGTTTGAGATACAGGTAACAGGTACAAGAAAGTAGAGATGGAAGCTAAAAACAGACTAATCAAAGGGATGTCCGGAAGCATTTCTTTAGACGCAGAGAGGTCAGTAAGTGCACTGACCTCGTACTACTACTACTACTACTAGTAGTAGTAGTAGTAGTAGTAGTAGTAGTAGTAGAAGTAGTAGTAGTAGTAGTAGTAGTAGTAGAGGAAGGTTCCATACATAGTTTGAAGAATGGGAATGGCAAGGTAAGGAGGCTAAGGAGCAAATCCGGCAAGCGCCAAGCTAAGGAGCTGAGGCTCGACCCGTGAAACAGCAAAGAGATGAGATAAAAACGGTGACAGGTCAAAAATGAGTACACAATGGAAAGTCAAGCTGGATATCTTCTGGGAGTGACGAAAATGTGAAATAATGGCTCATACCCACAGTGGAGCGGCGTGTTTACCGCCGTGTGTGGGGACGGGAGCTAGATGTAGACACAGATGCTCACTACATATGTTCTGTAGTTCACTAGCTCAGTTGTTCAATAGAGGGGCTCAGTTGTTCAACAGAGGTGCTCAGTTGTTCAACAGAGGGGCTCAGTTGTTCAACAAAGGGGCTCAGTTGTTCACTACAGAGGCTCAGTTGTTCACTATATGGGCTCAGTTGTACACTGCATCTGTTGTTCACTACAGCGAATCTGTTATTCACCACAAATGTTTTGTTTCTGCTAAAATTGTTTATCACAGGTGTATCCAATACATGTGTTGCTGGGTTTATTATGTGTCTATTGTTCAGTACAGGGGTTATATTGTTACTACAATATAACCCACTACAGGGGTTATATTGTTACTACAAGGGTTATATTGTTCAGTACAGGAGTTATATTGTTCAGTACAAGAGTTATATTGTTCACTAAATGTGTTCCAGTATTATCTGCACGTCTTTCTGTTTTTCATCGCATGTGTTTTGGCTGAAGAAAGATTGAAGACTCTTAAGTTACATTCACTTGTTAGACGAAGAATGAGGGGAGACCTGATCGAAGTGTATAAGTGGAAGATAGGTATTAATAAAAGGGATATTAATAAGGTCTTGAGGATGTCTCTCCAAGAGAGAACCCGCAGTAATGGATTTAAATTAGATAAGTTTAGATTTAGAAAGGACATAGGAAAGTATTGGTTTGGAAATAGGGTAGTTGATGAGTGGAACAGTCTACCTAGTTGGGTTATTGAGGCTGGGACTTTGGGTGGTTTCAAATCTAGGTTGGATAAGTACATGAGTGGGACGGGTTGGATTTGAGTGGGACTTTCACATTAGAGCTTATTTCTTGGGTGGCATTAAAAATTGGGTTGGGCAAATGTTTTGTTAGTGGGATGAATTGTAAAGGACCTGCCTAGTATGGGCCAGCAGGCCTCCTGCAGTGTTCCTCCTTTCTTATGTTCTTATGTGTTCAGGACAGGTGTTCGCTATATGTATCCTGATGTTGACATGTGCTAGGTCAGCCAAACGAAGAATTACCTTCAGGACTAGTAAAAAATCATTAAACTGTTGTACACCCTATATGCAAGACCACTTCTTGAGTATGTAGCGCCAGTGTAGAGCCATCACCTAGCACACCGAACTGGCATTTGGGCTGAAGAACATGAGTTATGCATGAAAGTCGTATGAACTAGATCTTGCTACAGTGGTCAAAGAGAACGAGTGATTGGACGAAGGTATTAAATTCTCCGGGGCATCAGAACAGACAAGGAGAGATTCCTAGCCCTGAGATGGACTTCATCAGCGTGGACAAAGATGTATTGTTTGACGCAAGAATTACCAGGACGAAACGCAGACTGAATCTGAATACCGGCATTATTCAGATACATTAGAAAGGGAATCAGACTATGAAGCGATAAAGTAGGATATTAATTGTATCAAACACTGGATCAAAAGTTATGAAGGTGGTCATGAAACCATCGTCTGACCTTCGTAAATTGGCCAAGGTCATTATATACACAGTAGCAGCAAAGTCTAATGATTACCTGGAAGCAATAATCAGCATCTCAGGATACAATACCTGTCAACACTCACGTGAAGGAACAGTCAGCATCCCAGCATACAATATTTCTGTCAACACTCACCTGGAAGGCGAAACAATTCATAATTAAACAAAAATTAATAATCTACAAATTAATAAACAATATATTATCTTCAACGTGCACATCAATTTTATCAATTTTATCCATAACATATAATAATTTTATAATTATATAATTACTGTATAACTGTTATATTATTTATCATATTGACGCTGTTAGAGGCTGCAACACAACGGTATCTTAGTACATAGGACATCATCCACAACTTTATTGCCTGACCACTAGTTACGAGTGAGAAAAGTTGTATTTGAGAGGAACCTACCCAGCAGGCTTGTTACACTGCCTCTCAAATATTACTCAAATATTACAGTACGAGTCGGTGTTCATCAACCCACTAAATGACAGCAAGGTAGAAAATGCAGAAATATTTTTCACTCCAGCAGAAGGCCACGCAAACTAACTGACATTAGTACAAATCCCATAGATTTCGAAAAAGAAATGACTAACATGCCCACTCACTCACCATCTGGACCAGATTCATGGAATGCTCTATTTATAAAAAAAAGTGCAAAGTACCACTAGCAAGAGCACTCAGTATTCTTTGGAGAAAAAGCTTAGATCTAGGTGAAATACCAAAGATCTTAAAGAGTGCAGACAGCTCCTTTGCATAAGGGAGATAGTAGAGCACTAGCTAAAAATTACAGACCAGTAGCCCTAACCTCTCACACCATAAAAATCTTCGTAAGAGTAATGAGACTGCAGATTACAAATTTCATGGAGCAGCACAACCATCATAACCCGAACCAGCATGGTTTTAGAGCAGGACGATCATGCCTGTCACAGCTGCTGAACATTATGACAATTACGGAAGCATTGTAAGACGACCAAAACGCAGATGTGATTTACACAGATTTTGCGAAGGCGTTTGACAAATGCGATCATGGAGTGATAGCGCACGAAATGAAGATCATGGACATTACGGGGAAGGTAGGCAGATGGATTTTCGGTTTCCTAACACACAGAACACAAAAAGTAGTAGTGAACAGGGTAAGATCTAGCATCAGCGAGGTCAAAAGCTCAGTGCCCCAAGGCACTATCCTGGCACCTCTGCTGTTTCTCATCCTCACAGCAGACAGACAAAAAAACCCGGCACACTTTTGTATCATCATTTGCAGATGACACTAAAATAAGCATGAAAGTCAGTAAGGTAGAGAACACCGAAAAAGTACAGGAAGACATAAACAGGGTTTTCCAGTGGGCAGTGGAGAACATGACGTTCAATGGTGATAAGTTCCAGCTGCTTAGGTATGAAAAGAATGAAGAACTCAAAAGGAACACTATATACAAAACTCAAGATGGTCACCAAATAGAACGCAAGGAACATGTAAAAGACCTGGGAATAATTATGTCAGCGGACTTTCTTTTAAAGACCATAACAAGACAAAGATCACGACAGCCAGGAAGATGACGGGGTGGATATTGAGAACTTTCAAAACAAGGGAAATAATGCCGATGGTGACACTCTTCAAATCGCTAGTGCTCCCTCACTTAGAATATTGCTCAGTGCTGACGGCCCCATTCTATGCAGGAGAAATATCGGAGCTGGAAGAAATACAGACATACTGAGCCTGTAAAGCACCTAAACTATGGGAACGCCTGCAAGTCTTGAACATGTATTCACTGGAGCGGAGGAGAGAGAGATACATGATAATATATACCTGGAAAATACTCGAGGGCTTGGTCCCAAATCTGCACACTGCCATAACAACATACTGGAGTGAGACATATGGGAGGAAGTGCAAAATAAACCCAGTGAGGAGTAGGGGTGCGGTGGGGACAATAAGTGAACACTGTATCAACATCTGGGGTCCCAGACTATTCAACATCTTACCAGACGATATCAGAAACACGGCTGGATCAAGTGTAGAAGCCTTCAAGAGGAAACTGGACAAGTATCATCACCAGGTGCCAGGTCAACCAGGCTGTGATGGATATGTAGGGCAGCGGGCCTACAGCAGCAACAGCCTGGATGACCAGGTAAGCACCAGACGACCCTGGCCCATGGCCGGCCTCAGTAGATTAACTCTTGAAACTCTTCAAAAGTATATCAAATGTATACTAGTAGGCTCAGCCTCTTCTGTCGTCTTCAAGATTTTCTGCGCCTCACCTCTGGCAGGATACAAGTCTCCATTCTGTTGCTTCAGCTTCACATACTCACCTACTTGTCTAAGAACTACCCGACGTCTACTTTTGAGGCTCTTTCGAGAGTTACTGCATTTTCGGACCTGTCTCAAACCAGTCCTTCCGGTTCATGGCCTGATCAAGAAAGACGTTGGTGGCAGCCTGGAGACAACAGATGACTTGGAGAATTATTGGCTTGGCATTACTGTTTAGATTGTTCTAGTTATCCAGCCCTTCAGTTCCCTTGCAGTTGCAATAATAATATTGTGATCCATGAATGTTAGATCCTCTGACACTGTCACTTCCAAGTCTGTCTGTCTGTCTGTCTCTCTCTCTCTCTCTCTCTCTCTCTCTCACACACTGAACTTCCACTCTACTGATCGTTTTGAGTATATCTTGTACTCCATTTATTTCTTTAATTCCCCAGTTGTTTACATGGCAGCATTAATGAAGTTTGTCTTTGAATATCACGTTGTTGTCAGTGGTCCACTAGAAGAGTTAGTTTATATTAGCTTGAAGGTTCACTGTCCTCGATGGACGCCGCTCTCAAATTTAGTATTATTACCGAAGGATAATATGGTGCTATTATTTAAGTTTATGTCTATTCTATGTCAGATAGAATAACTAGGAACAGAACTGCTAAGAATACTGTGCCTTGAACAACAATCTTTTACTGTATCAGTCCAAGATTTTACTCTGTTTACCATTACTCTGGGCTTTATTTAAGAAGCTAAATATCCATCTTCCCACTTTTCCAGTTATGCCTTTTGCAAGCTTGTGTGTTCTTTTATATCACAGTCGCACTTGTCGAAGGCTTTTGTAAAGTCAGTGAACACTTGATCTACGTTTGCTCGTTTTCTAGTGCACCTAAGGTCATGTATTAATTACCTAATAACTGCAAAGGATGACTGATCTACTCTAACACATACTCCCAGAGTTTTACAGTTGTCTTGAGTCCATGTGACTAACAGTCACTTAAGACCCTTTCTAGAATTTTAATGCGTGACGTTAATGATACTGGTCTTTTTTTTTTTTTTTGCAACTGCCACCTTAGTGAACTGGAGCTATATTGGTGGATTTTAAGGACAGTGGATTGATGCCTGGACATATACCACCCACCATGTACGTGGTATGTTGGTAGTATGTAGCGGGATGACTTTTCAGTTACTATGTGGCAGTACAGGCCAGGAGGCCTATGTGTTGTTGCCCCGGTGAGTTACGCTGCCGGAGGGGAGTATCTAAAAAAAATTATCCCCATTTCTTCCTTCGGAATGATCAGAATTTTGTTTTTGTACTGTATGTGTCGGTTTGTAATTGCCTTCAGCTCAAATTTACTGCATTGCCTAGAGCTTCTCAGAGCAGTGGAAAGACTTACTACCCGTGACTACATGATGTGTATGACATTTCTCACAGGTGATGCCACATTATAGGTTAAATACACTTCATTTATGTTAATTCACTATCTTCAAGTCGTTCTACTTAACAATTTAAATTCACAATGTCTTTCTTATTATGTATTGGAACCCCAGTCTTTTCACCATATGTATATGGGATAACTCAACCCTTTGAGTGAACATTATTAGACACATTCAACAAGCCTATTATTGCACTTCGCTATTTATCTCATGGATTTATCACTCGAATTTTAACACTACGCTGTACACTGTTTATCACAATGGTTATTCACTATGTTTTTTTTTTTTTTTACGGAACACTCTCCTTTCAGTGCACTATACTGGAATCATTATATTTATGCACTGCACACCGAGGCTCGGCCCATACGTCTCTTAGGGTAATCAGCCTCTTAACTGACTTCCATTTATTTATATCAGATGTTCTTTCCCAGTGATGGGTAGTTTCTTTTTCTGAACTAGTCTATTCCCTTGACTACGGTGACACTATCACTCTAGATTCTCGTTAACCACTCTACAGTAAAAACAAGTTCAATATTAATACTTCCCTCGAATGGCAACACTTCCTGTATCTCAACGACACTGGGTTAGGCTGGGTCCTTGGCACTTTCACGTGAATAATATATGACGTATATATTATTCACGGCTGACCGTATGACCATTCACGATATCATTGTTTCTCTTCCCCAGGTACACAGGTACACAAGTACAATTATCATACCTAGGTAATTTACATTACGATAATTGTACTTTTGTGTACCTATGCTTAAATAAACTTACTAAGGACCGCTGATAACGCACGTGTGCGTCCGGTGAATCATACAGTGTGTAGGGGATTATCACTGTGGATGAATTGGCAGTAAAACAAATTAAACCAAAATCTATCGCATTTATTTATAAAATATCAGATGCAGTTCAAAGGCCAGATATTGAAAATCGAGCACTGGCAGGAATCTCTTAAATCCGTCTCCACATATCCTGTTTAACATTTCACATGGAAGAACATAACTGCATTGCAAAGGAAGTCTCAGGAGCTAATTTGAATTCTCCCACGAATCAATTAAAACAAGTAAATTTACACTGACCCATCAAACAGTAGAAACGACCAGACTAGAGAATGACATTGATTTTCTCTCCATAAATAATGAGGATCTTGACAGGAACATAACAGTATTAAGTGTAGCAAAATCAGGCCACAACCTAGACTGATATACAGACTTGTATGGACACACTGTTAGGCAAGATGTTTTCAACAAATTTCACTTCAACAATGAACATTTAAATTTAATCGAATAGATAATGACCTAAATGCAATAGACTGGAAGATAGTATTATAAGTAACAGGGATTATCTCAGAGGCATTAGAAGACAGAGAGAGAGAGAGAGAGAGAGAGAGAGAGAGAGAGAGAGAGAGAGAGAGAGAGAGAGAGAGAGAGAGAGAGAGAGAGAGAGAGAGACCCACTACAGGCAAAGACGAAGAATCACAGACCTTCCCAAAGGTTCCAGACTACCTGGAAAAAAAAAACACTGACTAGAGGAATGGAAAATATTTATTTCCAACTGACTGATAATTTTACATCAAACTATAAGAAATACAAAGTAGTTTTTTCATATGGAAAAAACACAATGTATCAGGCCTTGCATATTGTAGATGGAACTTACACTGACAACAACAACAAAAAATGAGCGAAATACTGACATCACAATATAACACTGCGTTTAGTGAGACATGAATCAGAGAAAACATCGGCGACCCCGAAGGAATTTTCACGAGACTCAAAACACTGCTGACATCTCCATAATTTCCAGCATAACCCTTGGACGTCGAATAAGTCACTGAGAGTATTCCATGCACTTTGCCTCAGACCAGGTCTCTTGGAACTCCTTATTCAACAAGAATTACAGAAAAAAAAAAAAGAATCTCATGAGTGGGCGCCGCGGGGCGCTGACCCCTCAGAACACACTCTAAGGACATGGTGATACAAAAGTCTTAGTACAAGGTTACTATTAATTATCAGTAGTTTATTACACAGTTATCAATAATATACCAGAAAGAGAAAAAAAAAAGATACTGGAGAGAGAAGCAGAACAATGGTAAATCCTGGACACTACTAGAGTTGTTTTATTCTGTCTTCAACATTCAGTGTATCCAGTTGTTGTAATTCATCCTGGCCTACATGTTCTCTTGGACTTAGGTCCAAAATGAATCTTATCATTTTGTTCTGAATGAAATGCAGTCTTTTCTTTCATTTTTTTTTTGTCAAGGCAGAATTATAACAATTGGATATGCTGCATGTTGAAGACGGAGTAAAACAACTGAAGTTAAGTCAAGTTTGTAAAACTGCTCACGGTGTCCAGAATATTTTGCTGCCAGTTTTGACAGGGCTGGGAACCGAAGCAATCATAGTACCAGGGGGAGAGAACACAACTTTGTAGTACCCGCAGTCAGTAGCCAGGCTTCAAACAGTTTTTATTGTACAACAATAAAGGAATGGAACAAACTGCCTGCACATGTGAAAGTCAGTCATAGCATGAACCAGTTTAAGAAGAGAGCCAAAAGGTGCCAGTGAATGTAGCGACAGAAAGGGAGGAGAATGATTTTTTATTTTAGCTAACACGTGTAAATATATATAACTCATTTTGCCTTATTCCTAGTATTTCTCCTTTACAGTATAAAAATAGGATATTATCTCCTTTATAGTATAATAATAAGGTATTAAAAGGACCTCAGTGGAAATAAGTCACTGACTTTTTAGGGTTATCCCAGGTTCTGTACACATATGCTATGTATGATATTCTATGTAACTGTATTTGTGTATACCTGAATAAACTTACACAGTCCTTTATAGACAGCCTTAGTATTTAGGCTTCCTCATCGAAGGTTGCTGTCATCAGATAACAGCAGCCGATCTGTAAACTCAGCAAGCCTCAGTATCACTGACATCTCACTCCTCTTTCATTCCTCTGTTCATCTCTTCTCTCTCTGCCTTCCTCATTCTCCTAACCATAACAACGAAATCACCTAACATATGATTCTAGCACCGAGTCAACAAATTACAACCCACAGGCTCCACCTACACATCGTAATTCAGTGGAGGTTCTGACAGGTTATGGAAACATCCAGCATGGAGGGGAAGAGCTCCAGGTATCCTTCACATTATCCCTCATCAGCGGGAATCGGCTGAGCTTTTCATATTCTTCACACACCTCTTATGACCTTCCCAAATCAAAAGTCATGAGGGTAGGATATCACCTCATTCCACGTTAAAAATATATTAACTCAGCATGTCTAAGTCTAAAAAAAAAAATTACAATAGAGGCATTCCTCACAGCCTCCTTTTATCTGGTATAGAAAAACATTCGCTTTAAGAACATTTAACTTAACATCTGCTAGTACATTACCCGTTACATAAACTTGTCTTGGGAAAACAAATAGTTATCCACGTTCATCAGCCGAGTGTGGGTGAACAAGGCCTGCCTGATCCCACTGGGGGACTGGCTGATCCACCAGGGCCCCTGGTGGATCAGGGCCTGATCAACCAGGCTGTTACTGCTAGTCAAGCGCAATTCAGTTCACGAACCACAGCTCAGTTGATCGGGTACTGACTATAGGCATCTACCCAGTTCCCTCTTGAACACAGCCAGGGGTCTATTCGTAATTTCCGTTATGTTTGATAGAAGGCTGTTAAACAGTCTTGTTCCCCGGGCACTTACTCTGTTTTCCATGTGTACTCATGGCACCCCTGCTGTTCATTGAAGAAATGCTGCACCATTTTCCTTGTCTTTGCCTTTGAAGGAAGGGATTTCAGTGTGCAGATTTGAGACAAGTCACTCTAGGATTTTCCATTCATAGATTCTGATGCATCTTTCTCGCCTGCGTTCCAGGGAGTACAGGTCAAGGGACTTGAAACGTTCCCAGTAATTAAGGTGCCTGACTGAACTAATACGTGCAGTGAAAGTACTCTGTACATTCTCTAGATCTTCAATTTCGCCTGTCTTGAAAGGAGTTGTTAGTGTACAGCAGTATCCCAGCCTAGAGAAAACAAAACTTAATGACCGGGTAATGATGGAAAATTGTAAAGAACAGACATGTTACAGAACAAACTTTTATCGGGACATTGTCTCTGGGTGTAGAGCTTCGTCAAGTCGTGAGTTTATTTAGTTCTACGTCAAGTGGGACCATCACTGTATTAATGGTGTAAAATACTGAGAAGTAGATGAGCAAGACATGTACAAGAGTTCGGTTTCTTTAAAGTCAACTGAAGAAGGTTGCAGAACAGCTGAAACGTGTCGAGAATTAAGATACCCAACTGCTGCACACATGTCTTGCTCATCTACAGAGTGAAACGTTGTTAAAATAAAAAACATTCTGCAACTTATGTTTCCTTCATTGTTGTCATGTGAATCCATGTTTCCAAAATATTGAAGCAAGAAATATAGCATTTTTTAACAGCATTATTAGAAATACCACATGCAGGGAGAAAATAACAGAGGGAGATGTAGTGAGGAACAGAGGAGAAACATCCCAGGACAGACAACCTGCGAGGACCCAGGACTAATGTTTGTACCGAAGATACAAACGAGAAATTAGATGGAGAAAGAAGTAGAGGAAGCAGAAGCTAAGGAACTGGGGCAGCACCCTGGGGATAGAACAGTCCTGTCTGTCTGTCTGTGATAACATGAACCAGATCACCATCACCACCACATCATAGCCTCCTGCACCACCACCCTACACCATCCCCAACCGCCCTAACACCACCACCACCATCGCTCCCAGCACCAACACCACTGCTCCAGGCACCAGCAGCACCGCTCCCAGCACCAGCTCTCCCAGCACCACCACTATCGCTCCCAGTACCACCACCACCATCGCTCCCAGTACCACCACCACCATCGCTCCCAGTACCACCACCACCATCGGTTCCAGTACCACCACCACCATCGGTTCCAGTACCACCACCACCATCGGTTCCAGTACCACCACCACCACCAACGCTCCCAGTACCACCACTATTCAACACTTCAACCTCCACTGCCGCTTCCACTACCATCCTGACCACCCTGCACCACCACTTCTCATCACCACCATCACAACTACTACCACAACACCGCCGCCGCTACCGTAACTTCCTACACACGCTTATGACCTTCATACCTTTCCTGGTACACGAGTCAGTTATCAACCAATATTATCACTTTCTTGTGTTGCTGCAGTGTGGACTAACATTGTGTAATTCACCTAGTTCTACTCACACACTACTACTCACCTAGTTCTACTCACACACTACTACTCGCCTAGTTCTACTCACACGCTACTACTCGCCTAGTTCTACTCACACGCTACTACTCGCCTAGTTCTACTCACACACACTACTACTCACCTAGTTCTACTCACACGCTACTACTCACCTAGTTCTACTCACACGCTACTACTCACCTAGTTCTACTCACACAGTACTACTCACCTAGTTGTACTCACACGCTACTACTCACCTAGTTCTACTCACACAGTACTACTCACCTAGTTCTACTCACACACTACTACTCACCTAGTTCTACTCACACGCTACTACTCACCTAGTTCTACTCACACGCTACTACTCACCTAGTTCTACTCACACACTACTACTCGCCTAGTTCTACTCACACACTACTACTCACTAGTTCTACTCACACACTACTACTCACTAGTTCTACTCACACACTTCTACTCACTAGTTCTACTCACACACTTCTACTCACTAGTTCTACTCACACACTTCTACTCACTAGTTCTACTCACACACTTCTACTCACTAGTTCTACTCACACACTTCTACTCACTAGTTCTACTCACACACTTCTACTCACTAGTTCTACTCACTAGTTCTACTCACACACTACTACTCACCTAGTTCTACTCACACACTACTACTCACCTAGTTCTACTCACACACTACTACTCACCTAGTTCTACTCACACACTTCTACTCACCTAGTTCTACTCACACACTACTACTCGCCTAGTTCTACTCACACACTACTCACCTAGTTCTACTCACACACTACTCACCTTGTTCTACTCACCTAGTTCTACTCACACACTACTACTCACCTAGTTCTACTCACACACTACTACTCACCTAGTTCTACTCACACACTTCTACTCACCTAGTTCTACTCACACACTACTCACCTAGTTCTACTCACACACTACTCACCTTGTTCTACTCACCTAGTTCTACTCACACACTACTACTCACCTAGTTCTACTCACACACTACTACTCACCTAGTTCTACTCACACACTACTACTCACCTAGTTCTACTCACACACTACTACTCACCTAGTTCTACTCACACACTTCTACTCACCTAGTTCTACTCACACACTACTACTCACCTAGTTCTACTCACACACTACTCACCTAGTTCTACTCACACACTACTACTCACCTAGTTCTACTCACTACTACTCACCTAGTTCTACTCACACACTACTACTCACCTAGTTCTACTCACACACTTCTACTCACCTAGTTCTACTCACACACTACTCACCTAGTTCTACTCACACACTACTCACCTAGTTCTACTCACACACTACTCACCTAGTTCTACTCACACACTACTCACCTAGTTCTACTCACCTAGTTCTACTCACACACTACTCACCTAGTTCTACTCACACACTACTCACCTTGTTCTACTCGCCTAGTTCTACTCACACACTACTACTCACCTAGTTCTACTCACACACTACTACTCACCTAGTTCTACTCACACACTACTCACCTAGTTCTACTCACACACTACTCACCTAGTTCTACTCACACACTACTACTCACCTAGTTCTACTCACACACTACTACTCACCTAGTTCTACTCACACACTACTACTCACCTAGTTCTACTCACACACTACTACTCACCTAGTTCTACTCACACACTTCTACTCACCTATTTCTACTCACACACTACTACTCACCTAGTTGTACTCACACACTACTACTCACCTAGTTCTACTCACACACTACTACTCACCTAGTTCTACTCACACACTACTACTCACCTAGTTCTACTCACACACTACTCACCTAGTTCTACTCACACACTACTCACCTAGTTCTACTCACACACTACTCACCTAGTTCTACTCACACACTACTACTCACCTAGTTCTACTCACAAACTACTCACCTAGTTCTACTCACACACTTCTACTAACCTAGTTCTACTCACACACTACTCACCTAGTTCTACTCGCACACTACTACTCACCTAGTTCTACTCACACACTACTCACCTAGTTCTACTCACACACTACTCACCTTGTTCTACTCACCTAGTTCTATTCACACACTACTACTCACCTAGTTCTACTCACACACTACTCACCTAGTTCTACTCACACACTACTACTCACCTTGTTCTACTCGCACACTTCTACTCACCTAGTTCTACTCACACACTACTCACCTAGTTCTACTCACACACTACTACTCACCTAGTTCTACTCACACACTTCTACTCACCTAGTTCTACTCACACACTACTACTCACCTAGTTCTACTCACACACTTCTACTCACCTAGTTCTACTCACACACTACTACTCACCTAGTTCTACTCACACACTTCTACTCACCTAGTTCTACTCACACACTACTCACCTAGTTCTACTCACACACTACTCACCTAGTTCTACTCACACACTACTACTCACCTTGTTCTACTCGCACACTTCTACTCACCTAGTTCTACTCACACACTACTCACCTAGTTCTACTCACACACTACTACTCACCTTGTTCTACTCGCACACTTCTACTCACCTAGTTCTACTCACACGCTACTACTCACCTAGTTCTACTCACACACTACTACTCACCTAGTTCTACTCACACACTACTACTCACCTAGTTCTACTCACACACTACTACTCACCTAGTTCTACTCACACACTACTACTCACCTAGTTCTACGACATAGTTTTGGGTACACTGTAAGATGAGTTAAATGTAGATGTAGTGTACGGTGACCTTGCAAAAACCTTTAACATGTACGCTTGGGATAATTACCTGGAGTTTACTTGGAGAGGGTTTCTGGGGTCAACGCCCCCGCGGCCCGGTCTGAGACCAGGCCTCATGGTGGATCAGGGCTGACGTACGAACCACAGCCCGGTTGGTCAGGTACTGACTTTAGGTGCCTGTACAGTGCCTTCTTGAAGACAGCCAGGGGTCTATTGGTAATCCCCCTTATGTATACTGGGAGGCAATTGAACAGTCTTGGGCCCCGGATACTTACTGTGTTGTCTTTCAGTGTACTCGTGGTGCCCCTGCTTTTCATCGGGGTTATGTTGCATCTCCTGCCGAGTCTCTTGCTTTCATATGGAGTGATTTTCGTGAGCAGGTTTGGTATCAATCCCTCCAGGACATTCCAAGTGTATATTATCATGTATCTCTCTTGCCTGCGTTCGAGGGAATACAGATCAAGGTAATTGCTCACAAAATCCACATAAAATGAAGAACTAGATAGGTGGATAGATGGTAATGAAACTCGCTAATCAATAGAACCTAAACAAAAGTGAAAATAATAAATGAAATCAGAATCGACTACAGTGAAGAGTTCTGGTCCCCGAGGTATGGTGATCTCTTCACATTTTTCTTATTCTCGTATCTGACAGAGACAGATATAAACCACAGCACTGTACCATCCTTTGCAGATGATACTATAATGTGTGTGAAAGCGGCATCCACTGAAGACAAAGCGAGCCTCCAAGCTGATATCAACGAAGCCTTGCAGTGTGCAACCGACATCCGTACGATGTTCAACAAGGACAAATTTCAGTTGCTGCGTTTTGGAAAGACTGAGGCGTTTAAAAAGAGGATCGGAGTACAAGACAAAGTTAAACCATTCAATAGATATTAAGTCTAATGTGAGAGACCTGGGAGTGAAAATGTCAAAACACCTCACGTTCAATGAGCTCAATAATGTTATTGTACTTGCAAGGAAAATGTTAGACTGGGTAACTTGAATTTTCGAATAAAGAGATGCCAAGCCACTGATGACAATCTTCAGGTCACTCGTTGTCTCAAGGTTGGAATATTGTTGTGTACTAACGGCTCCTTTCATGCCAATTATTATTTTTATTATAATAATCAAGGGGGAGAGCTAAATCCGTAGGATTATGCAGCGCCTGTGCGGGGGATGTGGAAGGTTTTTCAGGCTTAATTCAGGGAACAGGAGCACAGGTCCAATTCCCTGGATCAAGAGCTCCTTACCAACGTCAATGAACCTTCCTTGAGGGGCTTTCACGGCAAGCAAAATTGTAGAGGTGGAAAATGTAGAAAACCGTCAGAGCTCGTGTAAACTTATTCAAGAACCTAAATTACTGGGAGCATCTGAAATCCCTAGAACTTTACTCCTTAGAAAGTAGGAGAGAAAAGTGCGTGATAATCTACTGGAAGATAATGGAAGAATTTGTCCCAAACTTGTCCACCAAAATAACTAAATATGAACACAAGAAGCTTAGAAGGCAGTGCAAGATGCCTTCGTTGAATAGCAGGGGAGCGATGAGTATAAACAGATTGTTTTCCCTTATATATATCAGGGAAGGGTGTCTTCAACACCCTTCTCTTATGTATAAAGGGGGATTACCAACAGACCCCTAGCTGTCTTCAATAAGGAGCTGTATAAATTCCTCGAAGTGGTTCCTGATCAGCTGGGCTGTGGTACATACGTTGGACCACGGGCGGCAGACACCAACAGCCTGATCGATGAATCCAGCAATTAGGAGGCCTGGTAAGGGACCGAAGGGGCGCGGCGACCTCTAGAAGTGACTACAGGAAACCTAATGGTGCAGGTAACCTAGGTCTTACTCTCATCTGGTTTTCCTTGTGGAAGACTATTTAGAGCTCTTGGCCCTCCTCAAATACTAATGACCGACATAACTGTGGTTCTTTCCTTCTAAAGACCTGTCATACCTAATCAAGAAATTGTGTATGGTGTTAACCATGACCACCTGGTTCATTTGGTTCGTTCCACACAGACTTTCCTGATGATAAAAAATATATATCCTGACTTTCTTGTGGCTGAGTTGCCATCTCTGTCCCCTGGTTCCTCCATCTCTCTCCCCCTGGTTCCTCTATTTCTGTCCCCTGGTTCCTCCATGTCTGTCCCCTGGTTCCTCCATCTCTCTCCCCCTGGTTCCTCCATCTCTCTCCCCCTGGTTCCTCCATCTCTCTCCCCCTGGTTCCTCCATCTCTATCCCCTGGTTCCTCCATGTCTGTCCCCTGGTTCCTCCATGTCTGTCCCCTGGTTCCTCCATCTCTCTCCCCTGGTTCCTCCATTTCTCTACCCCTGGTTCCTCCATCTCTCTCCCTGTGGCATGCAAAGAGTACGTAACCTTTATTCGGCGCATGTACACACCCTCATTACAGGCTATCTCCCCCAACCAGCGAACCAGGTTGCTAAGAGTTGATGATGGGGCCCCGTCGTTCAACTAGTGACCAGGTTCTAGCCAATAAGAAGATGGTTTTGGCAATCGCAGAGGTTATGTGGGTACCACTCTCCTGTCTGTCCTTGTCATTCCCATTCTAGAGCTGGTTGAAGCACGGTCTGCTATCTTGTGGCTTCTATTTCTACCTTGCTTACCGTGGAGTGCACTATACTTATCACTGTACATAGTGTACATATTGCTGTTCTAAATTGGTGAAGGATAATATAAAATAAACACAGCAGAAAAAGTTTAGACTTTTTCTGCTGTGTTTATTTTGCTCCCATTACACCCGGGATAACAGGCCATTTGGAATCCTGGGTTGTAATACTCCCCCTGGTTCCTCCATCTCTCTCCCCCTGGTTCCTCCATCTCTCTCCCCCTGGTTCCTCCATCTCTCTCCCCCTGGTTCCTCCATCTCTCTCCCCCTGGTTCCTCCATCTCTCTCCCCCTGGTTCCTCCATCTCTCTCCCCCTGGTTCCTACATCTCTCTCCCCCTGGTTCCTACATCTCTCTCCCCCTGGTTCCTACATCTCTGTCCCATGGTTCATCCATCTCCGTCCCATGGTTCATCCATCTCTGTCCCATGGTTCATCCATCTCTGTCCCATGGTTCATCCATCTCTGTCCCATGGTTCATCCATCTCTGTCCCATGGTTCATCCATCTCTGTCCCATGGTTCCTCCATCTCTGTCCCATGGTTCCTCCATCTCTGTCCCATGGTTCATCCATCTCTCTCCCCTGGTTCCTCCATCTCTCTCCCCTGGTTCCTCCATCTCTCTCCCCTGGTTCCTCCATCTCTCTCCCCTGGTTCCTCCTTACCAGACGATTGAGTGCTAAACCCGTAGGGTTATGCAGCCCGTGGGGAATAAAATGCAATTGAGTGAGGGTAGCTCCGATTCACTGGATTAAGAACCCTTCACCTATTTTGCACTTCATAATCATATTTCCTCATGTGCTTCTCCTTTTTCAGGGTTTCTAATCCGAGTTCCTGTAGTCTCTTCTCTTACTGAAGTCGTTTCAGTTCTGGTGTCAGTCTCATTACGAATCTTTGGAAATTCATTATTGGGCTCATCAGATGTGAGTTCCACGCTGGCGCTGCTTACTCGGTGATGGGCCTAATGTGAATCTAATTAGGGGCCTCGTAAACGATTTCTCATTAAGTATCTTGAAAATAGTTCATTCATACTCTAATGTATCCTGCTTAATATTGAAATATATATATCATTTTGGTGATATGCTCGTCGTGATGTTTACACCCAGATCTTTTCCGTTTATGATGCTCGTAGTGTTTTCTTTCAGTTTCTGATTTGCTCATTTCCATCTATATTTTCATTAATTTGTATTTATGAGAAGGAAATACCAGTAGCCTCTTGTTTGACCACGTCTAAACTTATTCTTCCTGTCCTCTTCTGTCATTATGCATCCCACTGTCTCATCATTAGCAGACAGTGACACTTTAGACTTAATTTTCCCAGGAGCGTAGTTATGTGTGTATGAGAAACAGCAGTGATCAAGGAACTAGTCACTGGGGGACTCCACTCGTCACTTGCCCACAAATTTCTCTTCATACTCCCGCCCACTGCTAATCTAAGTATTCTCGTATCCATGTAAACACTTTCCCTGTTAATCCCGTTACATTCATCGTTTACTGTCTGTACTTTTCTTTGTTTTTCAGTTGTAGAAACTGCCACTTGGATACTCTCTCAGTTACATTTGTCAAAAACTGTTTTCTAACGCTTTTCTTGTAGCTTAAATTTGTGGTCTCGTTCTCTCAATCATTTTACTGGTAATCTCAAAAGGAAGCTTTTAAGAACGTGCCCGAAATTTCTTTCTTACTCCAAATTTTCTTTTATAACCTGAGTACGCCTCATCCAATCAGTTTTAAATTACCAAAGATGATATACAGTAATTGGTGGAAGATTTCATGTTACCAGAGGCACGTGCAGGTATCGTGTCACCAGAGGTACGTGCAGGTGTAGTGTCACCAGAGGTACGTGCAGGTATCGTGTCACCAGAGGTACGTGCAGGTGTAGTGTCACCAGAGGTACGTGCAGGTATCGTGTCACCAGAGGTACGTGCAGGTGTAGTGTCACCAGAGGTACGTGCAGGTATCGTGTCACCAGAGGTACGTGCAGGTGTAGTGTCACCAGAGGTACGTGCAGGTATCGTGTCACCAGAGGTACGTGCAGGTGTAGTGTCACCAGAGGTACGTGCAGGTATCGTGTCACCAGAGGTACGTGCAGGTGTAGTGTCACCAGAGGTACGTGCAGGTATCGTGTCACCAGAGGTACGTGCAGGTGTAGTGTCACCAGAGGTACGTGCAGGTATCGTGTCACCAGAGGTACGTGCAGGTGTAGTGTCACCAGAGGTACGTGCAGGTGTAGTGTCACCAGAGGTACGTGCAGGTGTAGTGTCACCAGAGGTACGTGCAGGTATCGTGTCACCAGAGGTACGTGCAGGTGTAGTGTCACCAGAGGTACGTGCAGGTGTAGTGTCACCAGAGGTACGTGCAGGTGTAATGTCATCAGAGGCAGGTGCAGGTTTCATGTCACCCGAGGCAGTTGCAGGTGTCATGTCACCAGAGGCAGGTGCAGGTGTCATGTCACCAGAGGCACGTGTAGGTGTCATGTCACCAGAGGCACGTGCAGGTGTCCATGTCACCAAAGGCAGGTGCAGGTGTCATGTCACCAGAGGCAGGTGCAGGTGTCATGTCACCAGAGGCAGGTGCAGGTGTCATGTCACCCGGGGCAGTTGCAGGTGTCATGTCACCAGAGGCAGGTGCAGATGTCACGTCACCAGAGGCAGTTGCAGGTGTCATGTCACCAGAGGCAGGTGCAGATGTCACGTCACCAGAGGCAGGTGCAGACGTCATGTGACCAGAGGCACGTGCAGGTGTCCTGTCATCAGAGGCAGGTGCAGATGTCATGTGACGAAAGGCACGTGCAGGTGTCATGTGGCCAGAGGCACGTGCAGGTGTTATGTCACCAGAGGCACGTGCAGATGTCATGTGGCCAGAGGCACATGCAGGTGTCATTTCACCAGAGGCACATGGAGGTGTCATGTCACCAGAGGCACGTGCGGGTGTCATTTTACCAGAGGCATATGCAGGTGTCATTTCACCAGAGGCATATGCAGGTGTCATTTCACCAGAGGCATATGCAGGTGTCATTTCATCAGAGGCATATGTAGGTGTCATTTCATCAGAGGCATATGCAGGTGTCATGTCATCAGAGGCACGTGCAGGTGTCATTTCACTAGAGGCACATGCAGGTGTCATTTCACCAGAGGCATATGCAGGTGTCATTTCATCAGAGGCATATGCAGGTGTCATGTCATCAGAGGCACGTGCAGGTGTCATTTCACCAGAGGCACATGCAGGTGTCATGTCACCAGAGGCACGTGCAGGTGTCATGTCACCAGAGGCAGGTGCAGGTGTCATGTCACCAGAGGCAGGTGCAGGTGTCATTTCACCAGAGGCACATGGAGGTGTCATGTCACCAGAGGCACGTGCAGGTGTCATTTCACCAGATGCATATGCAGGTGTCATGTCATCAGAGGCAGGTGCAGATGTCATGTGACGAGAGGCACATGCAGGTGTCATTTCACCAGAGGCACATGGAGGTGTCATGTCACCAGAGGCCCATGCAGGTGTCATTTCACCAGATACATATGCAGGTGTCATGTCATCAGAGGCACGTGCAGGTGTCATTTCACCAGATGCAAAAGTTGGGACTGTTATTGAAGCACGTAGGTCACATTTTGGCAGTTGTTCCTGTAAAATACTGATTTTTTTTTTACCCTGCTGGTAAGAGATTCTTGATCCAAGGAACTAGATTTATCTTCCTCTTCCATTACCCAAGCGCTATGCGACCCCTTTGGGTTTAGCGTTTCCCCCTATTAAAATAAAACTGTTCTGTATGGCATCAGTGTTTAATGGCTCAAACATCTGTTGAAATGATGTGCAGGTGTAAATATTGCTGGATTCTGTGAAATAACTGCAGAATGCTTCTTCAGGTCGGCTGTAAACTTTGAAGTTCTGACATGTTTTCCATTACGGGTTTTTCCCTTTGATTTTAGGGCATGTAAATTTTGATGTACCAATATTACTAAACAAATTGATTTCCGTGAAAAACCTGGAGAATGTCTCTTGTCATCAGAAACAAGTCACAATGCCGGACTTTATCGGGTTAACTTACGTTAAATCTACGTAATACACTTTCCATGTGCCCTCAGGACCAGTGAAAAAAAAAAAAAATATTGCGAGTTGCGTACCCAAAGGTTGAATAAAACTTGCTAACTCATGGTCAGTCGCACCTGGAGTCTACCCGGAGGTCGTTCCGGGGGTCAACAAACCCGCGGCCCAGTCCTTGACCAGGCCTCCTGGTGGATCAGCGCCTGATCCAGGAAGGTTTAAAGCCTATCGACTACATGAGGGCTATTTAGGCTGCATACAACCTTTTGCAGAGAGCTTTACCGAGACGTTTCGCCTGTGAACAAGCTTCTTCAAACAGCAGAAACATCGTGACAACACGCAGAACTTCTCAAAATCCCTCCCTGCAAACAGTGTTGTTCACTACTAGTTGATTTTGGCCTATGTAGCCCCAGTGATTTTCTTTTTTTATAAAAGAAACTGGAAACATTATTATTATTATTATAATCAAAAAGAAGCGCTAAGCCAGCTGGAAACATTAAATAAAATACTGGATCATATGAGAGAATGTCTAAGTACCTCGTTGTTAACTTGATAATGCAACTTCAGAGCGGCTTCAAACTTAATGAGCTGTTGTGTTATAAGATAGTGATCCCTGAAATAACAAGAGAATGCTTCAACAGCTTGACTTCAAACCTGGTATTTCTTAGTGGAAGGTTCTGAATTTGTTTCGGGCTTTGAAGTGATAACTCATGAATAAATCTTCCGATTCACTTCAAATCTTCATAGCTAACTACGGAACTGGTTAGAACCCACGGCGAGTGAGTCGTAAAACTCCCAGGACTCACTTGCCATGGGTTTTAACCCCACGCGTACTGTGGTTTGTTTTCAATCGTGTTATTGCTATTTCGCGAGTCTTCATAGCTAATATTTATCTGTACTAGATACTTATGCCACACACTGACCTATTCATATCGTATGTAACGAGGTACAGGGAGCTAAGATTACGCAATACGGTGAAATTTTCTTTAGAATGCGCAGTTCCCGAAATACATCTAGTATTTTTTAGGCTTGGTCATCACACTACAGCTGCCTATTACATTTTGGCTTAACAAGTTTGATGATTTTAACTTTACCACTTTTACCATCCATATATTCGAAAGTATTTTACAGCTGTGCCAGCAGAGCATACCTGTCTCTAGCTACTGTATTTGTACGTTAATCATCATCCTGTAGGTTCGCCGGTCTTGTCCCGGCCCGGGTCTTTTCCAGATGGTGACTCGGCCCTGTACGGTGATGATTAACATTAAATGGTACACCAGGTACAGTTGATACGCAACAGTAATTCCACACTACCTGTCTCCTATTCTTCCAGAGATATGTGAACACATGAAGACGAGGAGCAGAATAACCTGAAGCTGAAGAAAGTGGGCTCGGTATTCATTCTCGGTCAGGCACTAGAGTGTGCAAAAGCTTAAGCTTTTCTTAATGTCACTATTTATGTTGTGTACCACATGTTATTCTGTGGAACGTAAACAACTCGGACGTGAAGGCCATACTGGACGGTAACTACCCTGCCACAACTACACTTGTACTTAGAGAGTGGTGGCGTGAGGTGGAGAAGTGCCTCATGTTCGAGAGTCTATGGGTTAAAAATGTGTACCAGTCACGGAGAGAATTCAAATATATTTTCAAGAGAGAGAGAGAAAGAGAGAATGTGACGAAGCCTACAGATCAGCCTTGGTTTGGCTATCGTTGTAGAGAGGCTGCTACTGCTAAGTACAAAGCATGGCGAAGGTATAAGAGACATCCTACCACCTATAACAAGAACTTGCACAGGCAAGCCTGTAGGCATATGGGTGACGTTCAAAAGTGGGCCATTGCTAAATGGGAGGTGGACACTAAAAGAAAGCTAGCATCAGGTAAGGTAGGCTCCAAAACCTGGTGGTCCCTGGTCAAGGACAGACAAGGTTATCTGCCTGATGAACTCATTCCACCTCTAAATCGACAGGATGGGACCATCTCTACTAGTAGTCAAGAGAAGGCGGACCTCTTTGCTGAACACTTTGCTACCAAAATGCAAGTTCCTGATCCAGCAAGGGACCCTCCTTGGCTAGCTGCAAGAACTGTGTCAAAACTGTCAGTAGTGACAATAAGGCATGAGGAGGTGCATTTCCTTCTTAAATCGCTTGACCAAGAAAAGGCTGTGGGCACAGACAAGTTGAGCCCAAGATTGTTGAGAAGATGTGCAGACCAGCTAGCAGCACCTCTAACTCGCATCTTTCAGCACTGCCTTGTACAGTGTAAATGGCCCTCTCTATGGAAAGAGGCAAATGTAGTCCCTGTTCACAAAAAGAAGAGCAGAGCAGAAATCAGCAACTACAGACCAGTGTCACTCCTGTCAATCACTGGTAAGATCCTTGAGACAATAATCTCAAGACAAATGACAGAGTTTTTTGACTACCACTCATTACTTTGTGATCGTCAATATGGCTTCAGGAAAGGTTACTCTGCTGCTGATCTGTTGTTAAACCTCTCCACTAAGTGGCACCAGTCACTGGATGAATCCACAGTCAGCTGTGTGGTAGCAATGGACATTGCTGGCGCTTTCGACCGGCTGTGGCACCAGGGCCTCTTAGCAAAGCTTCAAGCACTGGGAATTGCAGGCTCTACGCTATGTCTCCTCAGTGATTACCTTCATGGTAGATCTCTAAGTGTAGTTCTCAATGGAACGGAATCAGCAAGACATCCTATTGGGGCAAGTGTTCCACAAGGAAGCGTGCTGGGACCGTTGTTATGGAATGTCTACTTCAACGACCTTCTTCATCTCATCCCAGAATCACATGCATATGCAAACGACTGTACACTGACATTCACTTATCTAAGAGAAGAAATGCCAGCTGCTCTAAGCTACACCAATCACCAGCTGTGAGCTATATCACCTTGGGGAAATAGATGGCAAGTAACATTTGCACCTGAGAAAACGCAAATGATGATCGTCTCTAGGCACCATGATGGTAATGCTGGTGCAGTAGTAAGGATGAATGGGAGGGTGTTGGCACCTGGAGAAGAAGTTGATATCCTTGGGGTGAAATTTGATTCCAAACTAACCATGAAGAACCATGTTGTAAATCTTGCAAACAAGGCAGCCAGGAAGCTTACAGCACTTCGCCGTATCTCGCATCTGCTTGACAGTAGGGGTTGCAAGAATCTGTATGAGGCACAAGTACGCTCACACCTTGAGTATGCTCCACTTTCTTGGTTTGCCTGCCCCCCCTCTCATCTGCGACTGCTTGACAGAGTAGAGAACAGAGCAAGACGTCTCATCTCTCGCCTGGATCCATCCTGGATAGATCTGTCATTTCAGCAGAGCCTTCAACATACGAGGGATGTGGGTGGCCTTACTGTTATGTACAAGGCCAATATTGTCAAAGTACCACACTTGGACCTACTTCGAGGACAGCGTGAAACAAGCTTTTATGCCACAAGACGGGCAGAAAGCAGCAACTTCACTTTGGCTGCACACTTCTCCAGAACATCACTCCATCTGAGATCATATATACCCAGGATGACTCGAGTATGGAACACATTCGTACAGCATAATGATGTCAACGAGATAAAGTCAGTTGATCAAATGAAAATGCTGGCCCACAGATGGCTCCAACTTCATCCTGTTCCCTACTTGTATGTCTCATAACAATAAAAATGCTTTCAAATGAGCTGATGTAGGCAACAGCACCTAGCTTGCCAATAAAGTTAGGAATCCTTAACCTGTAAATAGCTTGTCAATAAAGCTAGGGATCCTTAACCTTGTCAAACCCTGTGTAAAGAGAGAGAGAGAGAGAGAGAGAGAGAGAGAGAGAGAGAGGGGGGGGGGCCGTGGAAGAGAAAGACGTAGCTACACATAGCCGTCTCACCTCCCGCCAACACAGCTCCAGGAAAGCACCCACCAGGTACATAATCATCAACCTCACCAGCAGCAAAGCCTACTGAAAAATCAGGTGCAATTACAACCATGAGACGGGACATCATGCAGATCACTACCGAAGAAAAAGGAACTTGACAAACAAGATCATCAATTCTTTAGAGATTATTCTCAGAACAACCCAGCATATCTCAGAACATGTGAACACACACACATCACTCACCCAGGCACTCCTGTCTCAGCTCAGCAGGTGGTTTTAGTGGCTTATACAAGACCACAGAGCTACGTCCCAGTGGCTGCCCCACTGCCATCCCTACCTGCCTCAAGGGCAAACACACACACTATTAATTCAAGCTAGACACAAACATATGGAGCCAGTCTATCAGCATCCTACCTGCCAATATTGGGGGCTTTATTACCAATATTGGTGAACTCTCAGTTTCATGAGCATTAATCTTCCTGACATGATCGCCGTCATTGAGATATTTTTGGACAGCGGGGACTCCGGAAAATTTTTGTTTCGTCCGATCTTCATGGATACTAGACAGGCAAGGTCAAGGAGGTGGCACTGCAGTATGCTTTTCTAAAAATGTACATGCCCAGCTCATTGATACTGTCATTCCTAATTACCTGGAAATGATGATGTTCAGGTTATTCATAAATCCTAGCATCTCTGTACTAGCATGTGCAATGTACAGACCTCAATGGTAGCAAGCAGACCCCATCAACTTCCTGATGGAAAATGTGGACTCTATCCTGCTTCAGCATAAATGTCAACATATTGTTGTGGTCTTTGAAGGCGAGATCCTCTGACATTATCACTCTCGGGTCTCTTCACATTACTTTTCCGCTCTATTGTATGGTTAGAATTTGTGGTATACCCTGACACATTTTTAATTTTTTCAAGTTTTCCATATTTGAGTAGATGAAATTTCTCCTCGTTGAACTTTATATTATTTGGTTGATGTCCGCTTGGTCTTGCAGTGTCTTCGATGAAGGTCACTGCCATGGTGATCTGGGTGTCATCTGCAAAGGAAGACACGGAACTATGGCTTACATCTCTATGTCAGAAATGAAGATGACTAATAGAATGGGAGCGAGTACTGTGCCTTGTGGAACAGAGCTTTTTACCATGGCTGCCTGGGACTTTACTCTGTTTACTATTACTCTTCTTGTTCTATTTGTCAGGAAGTTGTAGATCCATCTATCAACTTTTCCCGTTATTCCTTTATCCGCATTTTGTGTGCTATTACACCATGGTCACACTTGTCGAAAGCTTTTGCCTAGTCTGTGTATACTACATCTGTATTTTGTTTATCCTCTACAGCATCCAGGACCTTGTCATAGTGGTCCAGTAGCTGGGACAGGCAGGAGCGACCTGCTCTAAACCCGTGTTGCCCTCTAGATGGAATGCTGACAAAAAAAAAAAATAAGAGCAGAGCAGAAATCAACTACAGACCAGTGTCACTCTTGTCAATCACTGGCAAAGTTCTTGAGAAAACAATCTCAAGACAAATGACAGTGTTTTTCGACTACCTCTCACTTCTTTAAGACCGTCTATATGCCTTCAGAAAACATTGCTCTGCTGATCAGTTGTTAAACCTCTCCACTATGTAGCACCAATCTATGGATGAATCCAAGATATTGCTGGCTCTTCCGACCGAGAATGGCAACAGGGACTTTATGAAAACTGCAAGCACTAGGAGTCTCTGGCTCTGCATTGTATCTCAGTGATTGTCTTCAAGGTAGATCTCTAAGTCTAATTCTTAATGGGACAAAGTCATTAAGACACTCGATCTGTGCCAATATTTCACATAAAAGTTTGCTTGGGCCATCGTTATGGAATGTCTACCTCAATGGCCTTCTTCATCTCATCCCAGAATCTCGTACATATGCTGACGACTATACTCTGACACTTATCCATCAATCACCAACTTACAGCTTTATCATCCTAGGGAAAACAATGGAAGGTTACATTTGCTTCTAAGAAAAGACAAATGATGGTAGTCTTGTACCATGAAGGTAATGCCAGAGCAGTGATAAGAATGAATGGGAGAGTGTTTTAACCCAGAGATGAGGTTGATATCCTAGGGGTGAAATTTGATTACAAACTTCCCATGAAGAACTACATAGTAAATCTCGCAAGCAAGACGGCCAAAAAACTAACAGCACTAAGGTGTATCACTTAACTGCTCGACAGTAGAGGTTGCAAGACTCTATACGAGGCACAAATGCACTCACACCTTGAGTATGCTTCACCTACTTCTTGACAAAATAGAGAAAACAGAAAGGCGACTCAACTCTCGTCTGGACCTGGCCTGGATAGATACATCATTTCAGCAGAGTCAGCACCCAAAGGATGTGGGTGGCCTTGTTGTTATACACAAGGTACCACACTTGGCTCCACTTCGCCGACAGTGAGAAGTGAATTACACAACACGATGGACAGCAAATAGCAACCACACTCTGGTTGTACCCTTCTTAAGAACATCCCTTCATCTGAGATCATTCATTCCAAGAATTACTCGAGTGTGGAACATGTTCGTATAGCATAACGACATCGTTGAAAAAAGTTGACTAAATCAAGTCACTGGCCCCCAGATGGCTCCAACTTCATCCTTTTCTCGAGTTGTATGTTTCATAACAATAATAATGGTTTTCAAATAGGTGAGGTAGATAACAGCTCTTGGCTTGTAAATAAAGATTAAAAATTCTTACCCTAAACCTATAAAAAACCTTGTGTAAATAAAATCATATGTACCATCTTGCCTAGAAGAGGAGTGGCCAATGAATGAATGTCTAGGGCAATTGGTGTATATTGATGGCTAGACAGATACTGCAAGGAACTTGCAGTCCAATTCATTGACAACTGGGACAACTTTTATGGCAAACATAACATGTATGCAAGAGATGGGGTACATCTCTCTGGGGCAGGAGTGGTAGCATCTGCCAACTTGATCAAAAGGGCCATTGCTGACATGTCTAAGATTTTAAACTGATAGAAGATAGAAGTATGGGTGTGTGTCAGGTTGTAGCACTAGGGTTGAAACCAGAATGATTAAAAGACGTTAATCACCATAAAGTTACATATAAAGACAATGAATCAGGTCAACAAACAAAGGGAGACAGCAGAGGGTAGCGAGAGACTAGCTCCCTTAAGGTTTACTATGCTAATAGTAGGAGTGTAAGAAATAAGATAGATGAGCTAAGATTAATTGCAAGTGCAGGAAGCATAGATATTATTGCTATAACAGAGATCTAGCACAATCTGAAAGATAGAGAAATGCTTTTTGAATGTCATATACAAGGCTATAAATTATTCCACACTAATAACGTCAACAGGAAGGGTGGTGGAGTAGCGATGTATGTCAGAAATAATTTAAATTGTTGTGTTAGACAAGATATAAAATTAGAAGGGAATAAGAAAAGCAAAGAGAGATTATGAGGTTAACGTTGCAAGGGAATCACAGACTAATTCAAAAGGATTCTCTCAGGTATACAGAAGTAAGATTAGGGACAAGATAGGCCCACTCAAAAGCTACTCATGTCATCTCACCGCCAGTGATAAGGAAATGTGTAGAATTTCTAACACTTCCTCTCAGTTTTTACACAGGAAGATATTAGTGATATTCCAGAAATAATAAATTATGTAGAACAGGATGATGATAAACTATGCACGATTAGGGTCACAAATGACGTGGTCCTTAGATAAATAGATAAATAAAAACCTAAAAATTTTCCGGGCCCTGATGAACTGTATGCAAGGGTTCTAAAGGAATGTAAAGAGGAGCTTAGCGAACCTTTGGCTAATTCTTTTCATCATATCACTACAAACTGGCATAGTGCCAGATAAGTGGAAAATGGCATATGTGATACCTATTTTTCAAAGCAGGTGGCAGGTCCTTAGCTTCGAACTATAGACCAATAAGCCTAACCTCCACAGAGGGAAAATTTATGGTATCAATAACTGCCGAGGCAATTTGTAGCCATCTTGAAAAGCATAAATTGATCAACGAATCTCAGTACTGTTATACAAAAGTGTGTTCCTGCTTTACGAATCTATTAACTTTTTTCACTAAGGTATTTGAGGAGGTAGATCATGGTAATGAATATGATATTGTGTATATGGACTTCAGTAAGGCTTTTAATAGTCCCACATCAGAGACTGTTGAGGAAAATTAAGGCACACAGAATAGGAGGAGAATTTTTTTCGTGGATAGAGGCGTGGTTGACTGATAGGCAGCATAAATAGGAAGCGTCATGAGCAGTGTCCCATAGGGGTCAGTGTTGGACCCTTTGTTGTTCACAATCTACATAAACGACATTGATGAGGAAATAGCAACATAAGCAAGTTTGCGGATGACACCAAAATAGGCCGATGAATTCATTCTTATTGATATTAGAGCACTCCAGGAAGATTTGAATAGACTGATGTAGTGGTCAGAGAAATGGCAGATGCAGTTTAATATAGAGAAATGCAAAATTCTAAACATTGCACAGGAAAATAACCATGCCACATATAAACTAAATGTAGATCTTAATATTATTGATTCCAAAAGGATTTGGGAGTTCTGGTTAGCAGTAATTTAAAACCAAGACAACAGTGCATAAGTGTTCGCAATAAAGCAAACAGAATCCTTGGCTTCCTATCAGGAAGCATAAATAATAGGAGTCCTTAGGTCGCTCTTCAACTCTACATATCCTTGGTTAAGCCTCATTTAAATTATGCTGCACAGTTTTGGTCACCGTATTAAAGAATGGATAAAAATGCTCAGAAAACGTACAAAGAAGAATGATAAAGTTGATCCCATGTATCAGAAATCTTCCCTATGAGGACAGACTGAGGCCCTGAACCTGTACTCTCTGAAAGGCATTGAATTAGGGGAGACATGACTGAGGTGTATAAATGAAAAACAGGAATAAAGGGGATGTAATCAGTGTGCTAAAAGTATCTAGCCAAGACAGGACTCGCAGCAATGGTTTTAAGCTGGAAAAAATCAGATTCAGGAAGGATATAGGAAAACACTGGTTTGGTAACAGAGTTGTGGATGAGCAGAACAAACTCCAGGGTACCGTCATAGAAACTAAAACGTTGTGTAATTTTAAAACTGGGTTAGATAAATACATAAGTGGGTGTGAGTTGGACCTGACTGGCTTTTGCTCCTAGGTCTGATGCCGTGCTCCTTCGTTAAATGAATGTCACCTGACCTGATGTTACAAAAAACGCGATTCTAAAAGCTTAGAGATCTCCAGTGAATACTAGAAAGGACTGCCCTTCTAGCATCCAGCCTGTTACTGGGTTTTCGTAACAAGTAGTCAGTATCCTTGTCCAATTATCCATTAGAATTCAGTATGATTTAATAGTGCTTCAGGATTACAATTGGTAGGCTACTAACTAGAGAAATTAAAATTTAATAAATTTATTAAGTCTAGAGGTATATTATCAAATTAAATTAAATTAAATTAATCACAGTAATCAAAATAATATCACTTCTCTCGAGTACAATATTATTGTGCTGAAAGCACATATCACATTAATAATTCTTAAGTACCGTCTGTTACATTAACATTTAATAAGATATTACAAATATGTACAAGTAAGTGTGTATGTGTGTAAGTGCTCTAAGTAGTTCACTATGTCTCACGACTCGACTAGACTTAAACAAGTGACTGACAAAGTCCTCACATATACTAACTTCTTGACCAACTGGCAATCAGAACAGTCTGCTTGAACAATAAAAAGAATGTTAAGCCCAATAGCAATATAACAAGCAACTGCGACACAAAATCAGGAACAAGGAGATAATATAACGACACTAAGTAGGGACCATCTGCAGATCCTCCACAAAAGTCACAAAACTCCCATACTACTGAATCTAAGTTCAGCATAAGAAAATCCCCGACTGTGATAATACACAGATACCAGTACAAGTTAGGTGAGAAGCTATAGTTCAGGACCTGAGATGTTTCGAGTGTCTATGTGACACACAACCTCAGTACAACGTCGAAAATCACTAAGTCTATACAATGTTCTGTGAACAGAGTTCTACAGAACTAACAAGAATAATGAGACAGACAATCTGTCCGACCACCAAGAGAGTCTAGACCAGACTGAATACTTCAGACGAGGTGAGGACACCCTCCCCCCTCGATCACATGATAGCTCCGTGGGTTGCTGCCCAGCAACAACGAGAAGCCGGCAGTCTAACGAGCCACAAGCGATAATTACAGTAGTTAGACAATCAAGACTTGAACTGAGCACATAATATGTTACATCCTACCTCACAAAATTTAGCTAAGTCAAATAATAATAATAATATAAAGCAATATAGTTACGATTTAGCTATTATCGCAAATATAAGCAATATAAAATTATATGAAAAGGTGATAATTATATATATACATTATATTCATAATCATAATATACATTATATATATTGCAACCCATTCAGGGGTTGCAACACCTGACTAGGTTGGGCCATTGGCTTAAACCGGTAGGAGACTTGAACCTGCCTCGCATGGGCCAGCAGGCCTGCTACAGTGTTGCTTCTTTCTTATGTTAAAATGGGAAAGAGAGATAGAGAGAGAGAAATAAATAAATGATCAGAGTGTGTGATGGCTGGTGGTGGGTAGTACCTGTCACCTTATTTACTCCCTTCCTACATCCCACTGAACCTATCGAAGCAACTGTCTACCCTTGTAATTACAAGACCTGGTGACCACTACCACCCCGGGGCGGACATGCCATCACTCCCTTATCATGAGTGCCACCATCTTCCTTCACGTCCATTCTCCTCCTCCACCACCTTGCTCCACCACCACCACCACCTTCCTCCACCACCATCACCTTCCTCCACCACCATCACCTTCCTCCACCACCATCACCTTCCTCCACCACCATCACCTTCCTTCACCACCATCACCTTCCTTCATCACCAAGCCAAGTCTCGCAGTGAGCAGCAGAAAACAATATGATGTTCACTAAGTCAAAATTTCTTTAGGTCCTTTATGGAGAAATTGAGGAGATAAAAAATGGGAGTATGAAATTAATTCTAACTACACAATGGAGCGAAAAACTAACATGAAAGAGTTGTGAGACCTCGACCCACTCTACCCGAGGTATCCCAGCGAGTGAGCACGTCTCCTGTATATCCCAGTGCTTAACAGAATAGGGAATAGCATATGAAGGTACAAATAAAAATGGGAACTATGGCTATAGTTTACTTAATAACATAAAAGGGCTAGAATACAACATATCCTGATGGAAATTTACACACTATAACAATTGACCTATGAGACTTATTACCAGGGGGAAGGGTAGATGTTATCAGTAACATGGACTAGTACTCACTCTTAATTCACTGACCAGCTGACCCGAGATTCCCAATGCGTGGTCCACTACACACGCGGCTGTCCAGAGCTCTCGCTTCCTGGATCTGTCACCAACAACCTCTTTGCTCCGCTGTTCCCTGGGCTTATATCGTAGTCAAAGTACCCCCTCCCCAATGGGGTATGTACCACGTGTTACGACCTGACGCCGAGGTCTGACGCCGTTAAGAGCAAAAGACCTCAGACGTGGGCGTGACTACCCGACATTTGCTGAGGCAGGTGTGACCATATAATTAGGTCTCCCTAGAGACCTCACAAGCCCATCTGAACTGCATCACAGAGTTAGATGTATGATAATGACAGATGATCTTACTTTCAAGGATCGCAACAATGTCATTATCACACCCATAAGGAATATGAAAGGATGGTTAATGAGGACCGTCAAAGCAAGAGATACCAAACCAATGATGGTCCTTTTAAGTCGCTTGTTCTCTATAGACTAGAATATTGCTGCACATTAACAGCGTATTTTAAGGTGGATGAAAATGCAGACCTGGAGACTGCATAGAGAATCTTCACTGCATTTATAAGTTCAGTCAAGCACTTTCATTACTGGGAAGACTTGAAAGTCCATCGATCTGTACTCATTGAAGCGCAGGCGACATACAAAATTTTTACCTGGAAAACCCTAAGAATGGATCCAAATCTGCACGCACAGATTACTTCCTACTAAGGCAAGGTCGGCAGACGGTGGTATATACTCCGGTGAAAGGCAAAGGTGCCATGAGTATACTGAGAAATAACACAATAACAAAGGCTTAACAAGCATAAGAGACCCATGACTTTTACACAGCCTCCCACTACACAAAAGCGGCTGTCTTCAAGCAGGAACTTGATGGTTTTCTCTAGTCAGTGCCTGATCAGCCGAGCTCTGGTGCATAAGATGGATTTAGTGCAGCTAGCACCAACAGCCTAGTTGATCAGGCTAACCATCGGAAGACCTGCTCTAGGACCGGGCTTCGAGGGCGTTGGCCCTCGGACCATACTCCAGGTATGCTTCAGGTCTCTATTGTCTTCACAGGTAAATAACGCTCATTTTGCTGGAGTCTAAAACTTGACTTTACCCCTTCACCTTGCCCCTGCCCCTTCACCTTGTCCCTGCCCCTTCACCTTGTCCCTGCCCCTTCACCTTGCCCCTGCCCCTTCACCTTATTCCTGCCTCTTCACCTAAGGTGGTGATTCAGTTAGCGTGAATGGTGCGGTGATGAGGTGGGTTGAACAAGTGCTGTTGTTAGTGTTAATATTGTAAGTAGTGTTAGTGTTGTTAGGGTTTTGAGTATTGTTACTGTTGAGTAGTGTTAGTGTTGTGAGTAATGTTACTGTTGTTATTAGGGTTTTTAGTGTTGTTAGTGTTGTAAGTAGTGTTTTGAGTGTTGTTACTGTTGTAAGTAATGGTTTGAGTGTTGTGAGTAGTGTTATAAGTGTTGTTGGTGTTGTGAGTAAACATAAGCGTTGTTAGTAGTGTTGTAAGTGGGACTGGAAGTGGATGTTGTGCCCATTCCGTCTCCCTCCTTATTCCCGCCCTTTCATTCCTCACTCCGGGAGCATACTTGAGGGAGAATATATATGGAACAACTTAATCCCAAGCGAGCAGTTCTGTACTTCTTGGCGCCCTGTTGCTGTATAGCCCTTGTGGCTTAGCGCTTCTTTTTGATTATAATAATAATTGGCGCCCTGTTTATGATGATCACACACACACACACACACACTCTGGCACCCCTTCCCTCTTGCAGTCTCTTCCTCTTGCACTGGGATAACTTTCACTCTCCTCTCACACACTCTTACTTTCACATTCTATTGTACCACACTTCTCATACACACTTTCCTTCTCACATACACACTCCTCCCCCCGACGCGCGCGCGCACACACACACACACACACAGTGCCAGACAACAGCTTCCTCTAAGAGCCAGTGCCACACGATACAACAAGACCTTTTTATTTTACGTTTTTTTACATGTAGAGAGTGGCTGGCACTTGGCAACCCTCGTTTAACTGTATGTACACTGAGGCTTGAATTACTACTAGTACCAGCACCCTCTCTCAACACCACACTACTTAACACACACGGTAACACGCACGCAGTAACACGCACCCACAAAAGGCAACATACACACGGTAACACACACATGGTAACACGCACTAGGCAGGCGAGAGAGATAATTTACACCAGGAAAATCCTAGAGGGACTGGTCCCTAATCTACACACAGAAATCTCTCCCTACGAAAGCAAAAGACTGGGCAGGCGATGCAATATACACCCATAGAAAAGTAGGGGCGCCATTAGTAAACTAAGAGAAAACACAATAAGTGTCCGAGGCCCAAGACTGTTCAATAGCCTCTCACCAGACAAAAGGGAACTGGACAGATATCTAAAGTCAGTACCTGATCAGCTAGCAGTAACAGCCTGGTTGATCAGGACCTAATCCACCGGGAAGCCTGGCAAGGACTGGGCCGCGGTGGCATTGACCCCCGGAACACTCTCCAGGTAGACTCCAGGTGGGCAACACACACACACAAGGCAACACACACAAGACAACACGCACCACCCTGACAGGAAGGAAACGACGTGCGTCGGTAGAAGAGAAGGTGTCAGAGTGGGTGCATGTGTCGAGTGAGGTTCCACAAAGGCCAGTCTAGGTCCGGTGCTGTTTCTTGTATATGTGGCTGACATGACGAAAGAGTCCATGTTTGCAGACGATGTGAAACTAATGAGGAGAATACAAGCGGACGAGGATCAGGTAAGCCTACAAAGGGATCTGGACAGGCTGCAAGCCTGGTCCGACAAATGGCTCCTGGAGTTTAACCCCAGCAAGTGCAAAGTTATGAAGCCTGGGGAAGGACAAAAGACACCGCACACGGAGTACAGCCTAAGAGGTCAGAGGATGCAAAACTGACTCAAGGAAAAGGATCTTGGGGTGAGCATTATACCGAGCACATCTCCTGAGGCACAGCCAAATAACTGCTGCAGCATACGGGCGCCTGGCAAACCTAAGATTAGCCTTTCAACATCTACGGAGTCATTCACGACAAATGTACACCGTGTACGTCAGGCCCATAGTGGAATCCACACCTTGTCAAACACGTCAAGAAATTAGAGATAGTGCAAAGGCTTGCAACAAGACTAGTCCCGGAGCTGAGGAGTTTGTCCTACGAGGAGAGGTTAAGGGAACTCAACCTGACAAAACTAGAGGACAGGAGGGATAAGGGAAACATGATAACATATAAAGTAATGAGAAGAACTGACAAAGTGGACAGGGACAGAATGTTTCAGAGAGGTGACACAACAACAAGGTGACACAACAACAAGGTGACACAACAACAAGGTGACACAACAACAAGGTGACACAACAACAAGGTGACACAACAACAAGGTGACACAACAACAAGGTGACACAACAACAAGGTGACACAACAACAAGGTGACACAACAACAAGGTGACACAACAACAAGGTGACACAACAACAAGGTGACACAACAACAAGGTGACACAACAACAAGGGGTCACGTCAGGAAGATGAAAACTCAGGTGAGTCACAGGGATGTTTGATAGTACTTCTTTAGTCAGAGTTGTCAGAGTGATGTAGTGGAGGAAAGATCCATACATAGTTTTAAGAAGAGGTATGATAAAGCTCATAGAGCAGGGAGAGGACCTAGTAGTGACCAGTGAAGAGGCGGGGCCAGAAGCTATGAATCAACCCCTGCAACCACAATTAGGCGAGTACGCACACGGTAACACACACACACACACACACACACACACACACACACACACACACACACACACACACACACACACACACACACACACACACACACACAACACGCACACGGTAACATGCACTAGGCAACGCACACAAGACAACACACACACGGTAACACGTACCAGAGAACACACACAAAGCAACACGCACACAGCAACACGGGCAGTTAACACAGACATGGTAACACACACACACACACACACACACACACAGGGGTCAGTCCTAGGACCAGTGCTGTTTCTGGTATTTGTGAACGACATGACGGAAGGAATAGACTCCGAAGTGTCCCTGTTTGCAGATGATGTGAAGTTGATGAGAAGAATTCATTCGATCGAAGACCAAGCAGAACTACAAAGGGATCTGGACAGGCTGTAGACCTGGTCCAGCAATTGGCTCCTGGAGTTCAACCCCACCAAGTGCAAAGTCATGAAGATTGGGGAAGGGCAAAGAAGACCGCAGACGGAGTACAGACTAGGGGGCCAGAGACTACAAACCTCACTCATGGAAAAAGATCTTGGGGTGAGTATAACACCAGGCACATCTCCTGAAGGGCCCATCAACCAAATAACTGCTGCAGCATATGGGCGTCTAGCAAACCTCAGAACAGCATTCCGACATCTTAATAAGGAATCGTTCAGGACCCTGTACACCGTGTTCGTTAGGCCCATATTGGAGTATGCGGCACCAGTTTGGAACCCACACCTAGCCAAGCACGTAAAGTAACTAGAGAAAGTGCAAAGGTTTGCAACAAGACTAGTTCCAGAGCTAAGAGGTATGTCCTACGAGGAGAGGTTAAGGGAAATCAACCTGACGACACTGGAGGACAGGAGAGAGAGAGGGGGGACATGATAACGACATACAAAATACTGAGAGGAATTGACAAGGACAAAGACAGAATGTTCCAGAGATGGGAGGTTACCTGGAGGTTATTCCGGGGATCAACGCCCCCGCGGCCCGGTCCATGACCAGGCCTCCCGATGGATCAGGGCCTGATCAACTAGGCTGTTACTGCTGGCCGCACGCAGTCCAACGTACGAGCCACAGCCCGGCTGATCCGGCATTGACTTTAGGTATCTGTCCAGCTCTCTCTTGAAAGCAGCCATGGGTTTATTGGCAATTCCCCTAATGCTTGATGGGAGGCTGTTGAACAGTCTTGGGCCCCGGACACACAGTTGGAAGTTGAAGACACAGGTGAATCACAGGGATGTTAGGAAGTATTTCTTCAGCCACAGAGTAGTCAGGAAGTGGAATAGTTTGGGAAGCGATGTAGTGGAGGCAGGATCCATACATAGCTTTAAGCAGAGGTATGATAAAGCTCACGGTTCAGGGAGGGTGACCTAGTAGCGGCCAGTGAAGAGGCGGGGCCAGGAGCTTGGACTCGACCCCTGCAACCTCAACTAGGCGAGTACAACTAGGTGAGTACACTCTCTCTCTCTCTCTGGACATCCCGCTACTCGGTAACCTGTCTTTTTTTGGTGAGGGGTTATATATTCACAAGAGAGCTTTAAACCTACATGAGTCAACCATCCCACTAACACAGGAGTAAGACAATTCACGGCTGCTGCCGCCCCCCTCTCTCCCACGTCACTTTCAGCCGATCAACCCAGGAGGAAGACGAGTCAACCAGGAATTGACTGCATAAGCGTATTTATATTTTACCCGAATTACACTGAGGAACATTTAAGGAGAGTCATGTCTAATATGAGGGGAGAAAAACAAGGCGCTGGAGGACCGGAAGCTACATAAGCTGCAACTAATCCCTACCTTCATTATTCGATATTTGTAAATCATTTTTATATTTTGGTACGAATTTACTATTTCTTCTAATCCAAAATATGCAATGGTGTGATCAGAATTACCTTGCGTAGGTTTTTGGTAAGACACATGTACGACACTTATGTATCTTTATTCCGAACCGTTTCGCCTACACAGTAGGCTTCTTCAGCCAAGTACAGAAAAGTCTACAGAGGCAGTAGAGATGTGAAGATGATGTAATCAGTACATCACCCTTGAAGCCGTAGTTTTGAGGTGGTCAGTCCCTCAGCTTTAAAAAGAGTGTTTGTTTCATACGTCTTCAAGGATGGACTGATTACACCGTCTTCACATCTCTACTGCCTCTGCAAACTCTTCTGTACTCGACTGAAGAAGCCTGCTGCGTAGGTGAAACGTTTCGGAATAAAGATATCTAAATGTTGCATATGTGTCTTACTTACCAACCTCTCGTTATTGTATACCAATATTCACGTAGTTTTTTTTAATATTGGCTAAAGAAAGAGGCTATTAATGGTTGCGTATGGGAAATCATTCATGCTAGCCACTATGTACTCCACACTAGACAAAGTGAAAAATATAATTATGAGCAGAACTAGGAAGATGACTCGCAAAATCGTAATAACACTATTGCAACAAACCACGGAACTGGTGATGTTAGAACCCATGGAGTTTTACGACTCACTCGCCATGGGTTCTAACCCCATGCGTACCGTGGTTTGTTAGCACGGTGCCATAGATACCTTGAACACACGTTAATGTAAACAACGAATAACAGATAACCGTTATGTTAAAAAAAACTATTAAAAAATAAGAAATCGTCCATTTCACTGCAAAAATGTTAGTTGACAGTTTGTTAATATTGTCCACACAAGGATGAGTTTCCACAACCAGCTCCTGTGTGTTGACTGTAGCTTATTGATCACTGTAAATCATGGGTTTTTTTCACGGAAGATGAGACGAGTTAGGACCGATGAAGACGTGGTAACTCCTCGGTGTTGTAAATAGTGTTTAGTTATGAATGAATACGTGTCCATACAGTGTTGTAACAGCATGATTGGTTGTCCATGACTGTTTAATATTATTCCCGAATGTTTTCGTAAAGTGTTGTAAATTATACACAGGATGTGTACACCGAGAAGTGAATGTTGTTCAGTGTATATACACAGAGTTTACTTTATTGCGTATATTAATAATGAAAGTGTTTAGCGTGATCGATAGACTTTAAGCCAAGGAATATAAAATATAAACTTTGTACCCATGAATAATTGGAGAATTGTGTGTGATATTTAAATTATTTTATTGTGAAACTATTCTCATTTTCTCATTCTCTCTCTCTCTCTCTGATGTAACAAATGATAATTAACAACGACAAACATGTAAGAAATACACATGCAATAACTAGGATATTTATTAAGAAGATATGTATCGCTTACCGGTGGCCTTTCTAGGATATATATTACAAAGAATAAAAACAGTAGAGAGTAGGATGAGGTCCAGTGGTGCAGCAGAGGCTGGAGGGTGAAGCTTTGTGATGCTGGAGGGTGAAGCTGGGTGATGCTGGAGGGTGAAGCTGGGTGATGCTGGAGGGTGAAGCTGGGTGATGCTGGAGGGTGAAGCTGGGTGATGCTGGAGGGTGAAGCTGGGTGATGCTGGAGGGTGAAGCTGGGTGATGCTGGAGGGTGAAGCTGGGTGATGCTGGAGGGTGAAGCTGGGTGATGCTGGAGGGTGAAGCTGGGTGATGCTGGAGGGTGAAGCTGGGTGATGCTGGAGGGTGAAGCTGGGTGATGCTGGAGGGTGAGGAGGGTGAAGCTGGGTGATGCTGGAGGGTGAAGCTGGGTGATGCTGGAGGGTGAAGCTGGGTGATGCTGGAGGGTGAAGCTGGGTGATGCTGGAGGGTGAAGCTGGGTGATGCTGGAGGGTGAAGCTGGGTGATGCTGGAGGGTGAAGCTGGGTGATGCTGGAGGGTGAAGCTGGGTGATGCTGGAGGGTGAAGCTGGGTGATGCTGGAAGCTGGGTGATGTGGAGGGTGAGCTGGGTGATGCTGGAGAGTGAAGCTGGGTGATGCTGGAGGGTGAAGCTGGGTGATGCTGGAGGGTGAAGCTGGGTGATGCTGGAGAGTGAAGCTGGGTGATGCTGGAGGGTGAAGCTGGGTGATGCTGGAGGGTGAAGCTGGGTGATGCTGGAGAGTGAAGCTGGGTGATGCTGGAGGGTGAAGCTGGGTGATACTGGAGGGTGAAGCTGGGTGATGCTGGAGGGTGAAGCTGGGTGATGCTGGAGGGTGAAGCAGGAGAGTGAAGCTGGGTGATGCTGGAGGGTGAAGCTGGGTGATGCTGGAGGGTGAAGCTGGAGAGTGAAGCTGGGTGATGCTGGAGAGTGAAGCTGGGTGATGCTGGAGAGTGAAGCTGGAGAGTGAAGCTGGGTGATGCTGGAGAGTGAAGCTGGGTGATGCTGGAGAGTGAAGCTGGGTGATGCTGGAGGGTGAAGCTGGGTGATGCTGGAGAGTGAAGCTGGGTGATGCTGGAGGGTGAAGCTGGGTGATGCTGGAGGGTGAAGCTGGGTGATGCTGGAGGGTGAAGCTGGAGAGTGAAGCTGGGTGATGCTGGAGAGTGAAGCTGGGTGATGCTGGAGAGTGAAGCTGGGTGATGCTGGAGGGTGAAGCTGGGTGATGCTGGAGAGTGAAGCTGGGTGATGCTGGAGGGTGAAGCTGGGTGATGCTGGAGGGTGAAGCTGGGTGATGCTGGAGGGTGAAGCTGGGTGATGCTGGAGGGTGAAGCTGGGTGATGCTGGAGGGTGAAGCTGGGTGATGCTGGAGGGTGAAGCTGGGTGATGCTGGAGGGTGAAGCTGGGTGATGCTGGAGGGTGAAGCTGGGTGATGCTGGAGGGTGAAGCTGGGTGATGCTGGAGAGTGAAGCTGGGTGATGCTGGAGGGTGAAGCTGGGTGATGCTGGAGGGTGAAGCTGGGTGATGCTGGAGGGTGAAGTTGGGTGATGCTGGAGGGTGAAGCTGGGTGATGCTGGAGGGTGAAGCTGGGTGATGCTGGAGGGTGAAGCTGGGTGATGCTGGAGGGTGAAGCTGGGTGATGCTGGAGGGTGAAGCTGGGTGATGCTGGAGAGTGAAGCTGGGTGATGCTGGCGGGTGAAGCTGGGTGATGTTGGAGAGTGAAGCTGGGTGATGCTGGAGAGTGAAGCTGGGTGATGCTGGAGAGTGAAGCTGGGTGATGCTGGAGAGTGAAGCTGGGTGATGCTGGAGAGTGAAGCTGGGTGATGCTGGAGGGTGAAGCTGGGTGATGCTGAGGGGTGAAGCTGGGTGATGCTGGAGGGTGAAGCTGGGTGATGCTGGAGGGTGAAGCTGGAGAGTGAAGCTGGGTGATGCTGGAGGGTGAAGCTGGGTGATGCTGGAGGGTGAAGCTGGGTGATGCTGGAGGGTGAAGCTGGGTGATGCTGGAGGGTGAAGCTGGGTGATGCTGGAGGGTGAAGCTGGGTGATGCTGGAGGGTGAAGCTGGGTGATGCTGGAGAGTGATGCTGGGTGATGCTGGAGAGTGATGCTGGGTGATGCTGCAGGGTGAAGCTGGAGAGTGAAGCTGGGTGATGCTGCAGGGTGAAGCTGGGTGATGCTGGAGAGTGAAGCTGGGTGATGCTGGAAGGTGAAGCTGGGTGATGCTGGAGAGTGAAGCTGGGTGATGCTGCAGGGTGATGCTGGAGAGTGAAGCTGGGTGATGCTGCAGGGTGAAGCTGGGTGATGCTGGAGAGTGAAGCTGGGTGATGCTGCAGGGTGAAGCTGGGTGATGCTGGAGAGTGAAGCTGGGTGATGCTGCAGGGTGAAGCTGGGTGATGCTGGAGAGTGAAGCTGGGTGATGCTGCAGGGTGATGCTGGAGAGTGAAGCTGGGTGATGCTGGAGAGTGAAGCTGGGTGATGCTGGAGGGTGAAGCTGGGTGATGCTGGAGAGTGAAGCTGGGTGATGCTGGAGAGTGAAGCTGGGTGATGCTGGAGAGTGAAGCTGGGTGATGCTGGAGAGTGAAGCTGGGTGATGCTGGAGAGTGAAGCTGGGTGATGCTGGAGAGTGAAGCTGGGTGATGCTGGAGAGTGAAGCTGGGTGATTCTGGAGAGTGAAGCTGGGTGATGCTGGAGAGTGAAGCTGGGTGATGCTGGAGAGTGAAGCTGGGTGATGCTGGAGGGTGAAGCTGGGTGATACTGGAGAGTGAAGCTGGGTGATGCTGGAGGGTGAAGCTGGGTGATGCTGGAGAGTGAAGCTGGGTGATGCTGGAGAGTGAAGCTGGGTGATTCTGGAGAGTGAAGCTGGGTGATGCTGGAGGGTGAAGCTGGGTGATGCTGGAGAGTGAAGCTGGGTGATACTGGAGAGTGAAGCTGGGTGATGCTGGAGGGTGAAGCTGGGTGATGCTGGAGAGTGAAGCTGGGTGATGCTGGAGAGTGAAGTTGGGTGATGCTGGAGAGTGAAGCTGGGTGATTCTGGAGAGTGAAGCTGGGTGATGCTGGAGAGTGAAGCTGGGTGATTCTGGAGAGTGAAGCTGGGTGATGCTGGAGGATGAAGCTGGGTGATGCTGGAGGATAAAGCTGGGTGATGCTTCTTTTCTGCTGGAGTTGAATTTGTTTGGTAAGTGTTTAGGAAATAATACAGCCGCTTTGTGTTGTGATCGGTGGTAATGGTAGAAGCGATGAAAGCCGCTGTCAAGAAGGGCTTGCGACGGAGGTCGGCTTCCTTGATGATAAGCCTGGCAGTTTTAAAGTTCGTGAGTTTCTTATGAGTATTACGGAAAATGGTGAAAGTGAGGCGCTCAGGTGACCTTTAAGGTCACCTGAATTTGTTATATTTTTCCAATCATTGTGTACTCGGTTGTTGAACCAGTACATTCCTATATTCTATCTGACTCTGATTTTAATGTATGAGGCAGTTATATTGCAAAATTTCGTAGGTATCGGCAAGTAGGTCGTAATGTATGATGGAATCTATTTCATGTGACGTCAGCGAACATCACGATATTTAACAGTACCAACAAACACAGATTCTAAATAACCTAACATTAAATTGTAGGAGCACTGTATAAGGTTCACTGGCGACCCACTGAAGAATAAATAACGAAAAGGCACAATACCATGACTGGAACAATACGCAAATAACCTGCACATAGGAGAGGGGAGGAAGGAGGGGGTGGGGGGTTCCAACCCTCTTGATCGCATCAAGAGAACTTTCAACAAGAAACTAAGGACTCTCTCCGACCTCTGTCCTCCTGACTTTGACCTTGTTCAACGTCTTTCGTGTCATTTGTCCCTCTCTGCCTTATATCTATGGCCTTCCCAAAACTCATAAACCTGGTGTTCCTCTTCGTCCCATCATATCCTCTAGAGGATCTGCCTCTTATTCTCTTGCTTCTTGGCTGGCCAAAAACCTCACTCTCTTCCTTGGTACTTTTTCTCCTGCTCACCTTCGTCACTCTTTAGACTTCATGGAATGTGTTCGCTCTCTCCCGACCTGTAAGATGCAAGTCCCTCTTCACTAATGTCCCTGTTGATGATGTCCTTAATTTTCTCAGAGAGAAGGCCAATGAAGGGTTACTTCATCTCACTATACCTACTGATGTCTTTCTTGATCTTATTCGCCTTTGTGTGGACTAATTCCTTTTCCTTCCAAGGTAAATATTATTCTCAAATCTTCGGTGTCGCTATGGGCTCTCCTCTGTCTCCTTGTTCTTGCTAATCTTTACATGGAATACTTCGAGACTATTCTTCCTACTACTGATGTGCGACCTTCACTCTGGCTCCGCTATGTAAATGACATCTTTGCTCTTGAGCCTCATGAATAGTTTCTTCCGATCATTTCTCGATGCCCTTAATAATCTTGCTCCTTCCATTAAGTTAAAACTGAATGGGAATCCAATTCTTTGCTTCCTTTCCTTGATGTTCATGTCCACCGCTCTAGGATACAGGTTTTGCTTTTTCCATATACCGCAAGCATATGCACAGTGGCATGTGCATTCACTACTTTTCTTATGATGCTCCCTCTGTCAAGAAAAATGTTCATATTTCTCTCATTCTCCGTGTTCTCCGCATTTGTGATCCTTAGTTCCTTGAATCAGAAATTTCCACTCTTCGTAATTCATTTCACAGACTGCCTTTACACGTGCTAAACGGACTTTCTTCTCTCCCAGATTCTCTACTCCTGGGAACTCTTCTGTCCTCTGCCTTCCCTATATTTCCAGTCTTTCTAATCTCAACAACTCTCTCCGTTCCTTAGACATCAAACTTACTTTTCGCCAGACTAACACTCTGCACACCAATCTAGTTCATACTTCTCTTCCCGCTATAGATGCTCCTGGTGTCTACTTTATTTCCTGTTCCTCTTGTCCTCTTCAGTACTTTTGTAGATCTCGTGTCCTTCTCGTAGAACTAACTCATGTGTCCACCCTTAGTGATGTGGCTTGTTCTAATTTGCGTGTCCGAGGTCAGACTTCCTTCACATTTTCTATCCAAGGTAGAGATTTTACTGCATCCTTCCTTGTTTTAGATCAGATTAATTTTCCTGGTGATCTACTGGGATTTGCTTTCATGAGAGATTTGCACAGTGTGCTTGATCTTTATGAATGGCATGCCCGAATTGACGACTTGATTGTACCATTTTGGAGCTACGAGCTTGGATCCGAGATCTGTCATACTGCTGCAGAGTATGAAGCTCGGATTAAGCCTTTACAGGCTTGTGCATTTTCTAGTAACGTAGCCTAGCGGTCAGGCACTAGTAAACCTGTCAGTCCTATCTGTGATCCAATTCCTACATCTTCATGCACGCAGGATAGTGTACAGTTGCCTCAGGTATCAGAGGAACCTCAGACAACCTTGGGTACTTAGCCTATTCCTTCGATGACTGCTAGTTCAAGTAGTAGTTCATCCACAGGGGACGCCTTGTCGCAAAATGACTACTTGAAACTAGTAATGCCATCTCTTGTTGATATCACATGACGTCTGCAGAAAGACGTTTCTGTCGCGGCTAGTGCACTCACTCGAGTGTCTCTTGTTGTCCCTCATGTTCCAGGTGGTGATAACGTCCTAGTTGACAGTGATTCTTGCAAGGTAAAGCGTTTGTACGTCAAGCTGTCATTACATCACCATTGCTGACCTTGTTCACTATCCGTACCCTGTTCATGTAGAGGATGAGTTGTCACCTGACCAGTGGGTCGGTGCTGTTTCAACCGGGGAACGTCCACCCACTTTACTAGTACTTTACTAGTACGTACTTCCCAGACGAGGTCAAACGTTTGTTGCATCTGTTGAACAAACGTCGTAGAGCCATTGCCTTACCAGATGAGAAGATGGGTATAACGAACCTATTGTCCAATAGTATCCCATTTGAACCTGATACCAGACCTACTTAGATCTCTACGTACAGAATGTCTCATTCACAAGTTGCTGTCGCGGAAGAATTGATCAATATGATGCTTGATGGTGTCATCGCACCTATTAATTCACTCTGAAATGCGTCCTTTATCCTAGTACCTAAGACGGACGGTACGTGGCGTCCGGTGATCGACTTGAGGAAGTTGAATGCAAAAACAATTCCAGATCGCTTCCCTCTTCCTGTACTTGACGACCTTTTACACAATACTGCAGATGAAGTCTTTTCGACCCTTACTAAAAGTAGCTGGGATTATCTAAGTATACTACACAAGCACAGTAACACTACTGTGATACTTTGAAGAAACTGGCCGTTCTCTTTCTGACAGACTAAGGGAGCACAAAAGTAGCGTTAGGCTTGCCGACACCAACAATGCTCTTTTCTGTCGTGTTAGAGATCACAGTCATCCTACTGACTGGTCTTCTGCTAAAACTGTTTACCGTACCTCTAACTTTCACAGTCGCCTTCTGGTTGAATCCTCCCTTCTACACAACTTTCAGTGTATGAATCTTAGTCGTGGCTTCGTCTCTGTAGATGCCTCCCTTTCTCATTACATTGTAAAATGCTTCAAACTTCAGAACACCCTTGACTTAACCTGATTCTTTTTTCCTCCTTCCCCCTCTTCCCCTTTCCCTTTCTCCTTTGGGTTTCCTTTCTTCTGCCTTGGGTGTTTGGTCCTTTATTATTTATATTTTTCTTCCCCCTCTGTTTTTATTCCTACCCTCTGAGGGCTCCTAGCTCCCTTGCAGTGCTCCTCTTTCTTAATCCTTTAGTGACTTTACTACTACTACCTCTACCTCTCTACTTCCTTTCCTACTACCTCCCTTGTCCTTTCCCTAACTGCTGGCCTATATATACTGCCTTCTCTCCTTTCTGTTAGTGTGACTTTGTAAATGGTACAAGGTGGACCGAAACGTGGTTGTAAGCTCCCCTCTCCAATGTGCAGGTTATTTGTGTACTGTCCACTGAAGAACATATTTAAAATGATCTATGCATGATATTAATTATTTTTTTACTTCAAATAGAGTGACGTGTTTTGTAACGATATTGAGCAGGGAGCCATGGATCAAAAATGCTGCAACTCTAAATTGAACCTTCAGTCAGCAAGAAAAAACACTCAGCTGAGGAGAATTACAAGTATGAGTGAAAGTGGTGTTTTCCCGCAGGAAACTGCAGCAGAGCTTGAACTTCATAACTGTATATAACGGGTTTAAGAGGTAGGAGGAGGAAGAGGAACATACTGTACTCTTCAAGACCGACCCAGACAAGGTTCGGCAAGGCAAATGCTGCTGACGACCAAAAATTACTAGCCGACCTAAAAACTCACATACCTTTAATGAGTTCCGAGAGAGTTCTACTCCCAGAGCCCGGCCATAGGCCAGGCTCATCATATTATAGATCGTCTGCATATTAAAGCGTCGGCCACAGACAATTAGGCGATGATTACATGAAAAGAAAATTCATCTCACAATCCAGCCAAAAAGCCTAGGTTTAGAGACAGACACTGACAGCTTCAACTGCTGTTTACTCAGTAATATTTGAATTAATGTCTGAACTGACCAAGGATTATATTACTGCCATTAGAAAACCTCATCTACACCTCTGGAAAAGATATATATTGCTGGAGAAGAAATAAGAATAGGTAAATTATCCACTTTTCAGTAATTTATTCATAGTGGTATAAATCTAGGTGGCACAACTTTAAATATGAATCAATTACTTTAAAACACGAATCAGCCGCTGTAAGAACGTGTTAACATATTTCTTATTTCAGTACGTAGACAAACTTTCCATTTTTCACGACTTATATACTGTACCAAGAGCTCTCGCTCCACCTCCCTCTCCCCCACACTACACTCTCACACTGTGTACCCACCATGGGCCATGCTCTGGCCTACCCGGGCCAGTGGGCCACTCTACCTTTAACTTCCTCCCAGCAATAAATAATACGTTACAGTGTTTATCTCTGCATAGGAAGTCATGCAAGTTTATTAATAGTCATTTTTTTGCATAATTAAAAATAAAGACTACTTAAAGGTGCATAAAAAATCATTATACTTATGATGAATGAGAGTTAATTCAGTTGTAAGCACATTTTACACACACACACACACACACACATACACACACACACACACGCACACACACACGCACACACACACACACACACACACACACACACACACACACACACACACACATACACACACCGGTGAAGAGGCGGGGCCAGGAGCTAGGACTCGACCCCTGCAACCACAAATAGGTGAGTACAAATAGGTGAGTACACACACACACACACACACACACACACACATACACACATTTTTCAGTCACAGAGTTGTCAGGAAGTGCAATAGCCTGGGAAGAGATGTAGTGGAGGCAGGATCCATACATAGCTTTAAGAAGAGGTATGATAAAGCTCATGGAATAGGGACCTAGTAGCGACCAGTGAAGAGGCGGGGCAAGGAGCTGTGAATCGACCCCTGCAACCACAACTAGGTGAGTACAACTAGGCGAGTACACATTATCCACAGCGGGATACGAACCTACTCACTAACGTTTGTAAATAATTTCGCCCGTTTGCGAATTATGGAATATGATTAAATTATTTTTGATCATAGGTAGAGCAGGTATATATACGTATTTTCCGAATAAATACACTGTGAGCGTCTCACAGTGTATGATTATTTACAGTCGCCCAAAATATACAGAACAATTCACGTGGAGGCGGCTGCTCTTCCGATTCTCTCTCTCTCTCTCTCATTTTTTGCTACTTCGCTCTTGCAAGAGAACGCGAGAATACGAGAGTGAGCAAGAACGGGGAAAGTGAGCGCGAAAAGGAACAAGAGCGTGAGAGAGAGAGAGAGAGAGAGAGAGAGAGAGAGAGAGAGAGAGAGAGAGAGAGAGAGAGAGAGAGAGAGAGAGAGAGAGAGAGAGAGAGAGAGATGGAGGGAAGGGAATACTGAGGTACAGTATGAGGAGTCATCTGCACACTATCAAATACGTCCAGCAGCACTCTCTCTCATCAGGAAAATTAAGCCTCGTTACTGTGTCCTGTCATTATTGAAATGATGGGCGTCACACGCTGCATGGGGCGGCCGCCTCTCATACTGGGACTCGGGGAATGGGTGAGGAAGAGGTGTTTATAAAGGTACATTATAATATTAGGGTTTATAGAGGAGCAAATAGGGTAGCCTCACGCGCCTTAATAAAGGTGTGTGCTTAGTGTCTTTCACTCAGTTACCCTTTAATGTCACCTCATCTATAATACTTATGATGTAGCACAAACAAACTGATGAGGTTGTCTGTATATCACAGGCATATATCATATGCCTGTGATATATTTGTAACTAGTCTGGAGAGTTTTACTACTATCGAACCTGGTCTGAGACAGCCTGGCCAACCAGGCTGTCAGTGTTAGCAGCCCTCAGGCCAACAACTCTGTGGAAAGGGTTCGTGGAGATTTGATGGTTGGAGTTAAACACAGTCGTTGGATGTTAAACTTGTATTAGCAGAGTGTGAAGGGGGAGAGCCCAAACTGCCTGTCCTGTTTCTAGGCCTATGCGTGGAGAACTGAGAAGCAGCGCAGCGCTCACAACAGCATCACGTGATGTCACACATGCTAGTCACAGCCTACTGAAAGGGAGCCTAAATATATGCATATACTACACAAGTATAAGTATGGGGAATTCAGTAGCTATACTGACAACTCTGATCACGCGCCTGGAGGAGAAAACTGTCCGGTTTATCTAAACATTTAACTATTTCCCAACTCTGAACAATTTTCTCCGGTAATATACACGTTGGGATGAGTGAGGGACGTCCAGCATCCCAGCATCTCTTACCGGCGACTGAACACAAATATTTTTTAATTTTCAAGCAGAGATATCCACTGCCTTCAGGCACATCACTTAGTAATCTGCAGCTAGAGAACTGGAACAAGGCATTGTAAGTTATATTTGATTCGGAGAAAATACGAATGCCGAATTTTACATGGCAAGTTGTTACCTCTGGAGATAAAGTAATAATATACTGGCGTGTCTTCTGGTAATCTAGAAATCCTTGGGTTGATATATGGCTCTACAATGACTCTAAAGTAACATGCGGGTAATACTGAAAGTATAGCAGCTAAAAATATTAGAAGGCGACGGCGTAGAGGCTGCAAAAAAAAAAAAAAAAAAAAAAACTAACGTCAAGGCCGTTCTCGCCTTAAGCATGTCGCCCCACTTTCACGGACAGTCTTCCCTCCTGTTCATTTCGTCTCTCACCTCTACACAAACAAGATAACTCACCCCTCATATCCACCCTGCCTGCGTGAGGCTGTCAGTTTAGCAAAACCTTCAATAACGCAGAGATACTGGTGTTCTTGCTGGTACGTACCAGACCAATATTTTCAAGAACCATTACTTAGATCATCTTCTAAACCAGTTACACCACACGACGGACAACTGTCAGTTACACCACACGACGGACAACTGTCAGTTACACCACACGACGGACAACTGTCAGTTACACCACACGACGGACAACTGTCAGTTACACCACACGACGGACAACTGTCAGTTACACCACACGACGGACAACTGTCAGTGGCTTCAACATTTTTGTTCACTTTGAATAACTCGAGTTTGTAACATGAGTTCACAAAATGTAAACATGAGTGACTGAGTGAAAAACTGTGACTCAGAGCTGGCTCTAACCTCAGCCTGTTCTCTATACACAGGTGACTTAGTAAAGTACACATCCATCAAAACATCTGTACTTTAGTCAGTGACAGGTGAAGATTTTCAAGTAAGCTGAGGTAGGATAACAGCTGTCACCTGGTGAACCAAGTGTAGCAACCCATTACAACCGTAAAACTTGTGCGTGTATTCACCTATTTGTGGTTGCTCATGGTTCAGCTTCGCTAGTGAGAGAGAGAGAGAGAGACAGAGAGAGAGAGAGAGAGAGAGAGAGAGAGAGAGAGAGAGAGAGAGAGAGAGAGAGAGAGAGAGAGAGAGAGAGAGAATAATTACCCAGTGGTTGGAAGGAGACTTTATATTAAATGAGTGATTTTATTCGTCAACGCTCGTGCTGCACGCATGCAACCATCACCATCACTACCACCATTACCATGAACACTACTACCACCACAACCACAGCCAATAGTACCAGCAGTAACAGCAGCAGTATAAACAAAAGCACAAGAAAAAGTACCATAACGACCACCAATATAATTTATCAGCAGCAGCACCACCAGTAATAGCATCACTACTATCTGTAATAGCAGCACCGCCAGTAATAGCAGCACCAGCTGTACCAACAGCATCCATATTAACAACAGCAGCAGCAGCAGCAGCAGGCACGGAAGCAGGTGAATGTTGTGGACGGATGAACGTTGTCATAGTGACTGATATTTGTGACTCTTACTGATGGAAGACCCGCGTGGGGTGATGATGGTGGGTAGAGGTAGTGGTGGGGTTAGTGGTGGGGATAGTGGTGGTAGAGGTGGTGGTGGTGGTAATGGTGGTAGTGGTAGAGGTAGTGATAGTGATTGTGGTAGAGGTAGTGGTGGTGATAGTGGTGGGGTAGTGGTCGAGGGAATGGTGAGAGTAGAGGTAGTGGTAGTGGTACTTATAGTGGCGTTACTGCAGCTGGTGATATTTTAAGTGTGGACAGTGGTTATGGTGCTACTGGTGCTATTATGGTCATGCCGGTGATAACAGTAATGGTGGTGCCACTGATGCCAGTGGTAATAAACAGGTGGAACAAACCAGGCGACTCAAGAAAATGACTTCAACACGAATGAGAACACAAAAATAAATGTAATATATCTGAATATTCTCAGGTCAGCTGGTAGCATGATGTGTAGGGAGAGGTTACACACTCATCTACCTCTTGGTGAACAAGTCTCGGACTCGCGATTCAGTAAATGACACGAACCATACTACGGGCGGGAATAGAACCCGCGATCAGAGAGTCATAAAACTCCAGACCTACGCGTTAGCCACTGGGCCAGCAATCGTGTCATTACGATTTCGCGAGTCAAAAATGACATACCTGAAGGACCTGAAATACGTTTCAGGAGGTCATTGCCTCCGCGACCCGGTCCTAGACCAGGCCTCCAGGAGAATCAAGGCTTGATCAATCAGGCTGTTGCTGCTGACCGCACGCAATCTAACGTACGAACCACAGCCAGACTAATGAGGTACTGCTTTGAGGAATTTGTCCAGCTCCCTCTTGAAGACCGCCAGAGGTTTTTTGGTAATTTCCCATATGCATGGAGGAGGGAATGCGGTGAAGAGTCGAGGACCTTTGACACTCATCGAGTATTCTCTTAGTGTACTTATTGCGTCTCTGTTTTTTTATTTTGCACCATCTACCATCTATTTTGCACCATCTACCAAATCTCTTGTCATAGGGAGAGATTACTGTGTTCAGGATAGGAACCAATACTTCCAGGATTTTCCATGTATAAATTCTTATGTACCTTTCTTGCCCACATTTAAAGAAATACACTTGAAGAGACTTCACGCATTCCCAGTAGTTCAGATGCTTGAGTGCATAAGAGCAGTGAAAGATCTATGTACGCTTTTAACTCAGCGATCTCGCCTGCCTAGAAGGTGGCCGATAATATGCAGCAGTATACCAGCCTGGAGAAAACAAGTGTCTTAAAGAACATCATCACTGGATCAGCATCTCGTCTTAAAAGCTCTAGTTATCCAGCCTATCATTTTCCTTGCGGTAGCAATGGCAATATTGTCGTGATCTTTGAATGTCAGATCTTCCGACATCATTACTCCTAAGTCTTGCACATGGAAATTTGAGTTTGTCCTGTACTCCGTTATGGTTTTCATTTCCTCCATACTTCCATAGCGGAGCAACTGAAACTTGTCCTCATTAAACATTGTATTGTTGTTGATTATTATATTATAATCAAAAAGAAGCGCTAAGCCACAAGGGCTATACAGCTTATTGTTGTTGAGGTTCACTGAAAGATGTAATTTATATCCGCCTAAAGATTGTAAACTTTAAACGATATTATAAACAACTCATCGAGCGGGGTTCGAACACACAGCTACCCAGTACTAACACTAGCAGTGGGTAGCGCATTACCTGGAGTTTACCTGGAGGTTTCGGGGGTCAACGCCCCTGCGGTTCGGTCTGAAACCAGGCGTCGTGGTGGATCTGGGTCTGATCATCCACGCAAACTGATGTACGAACCGCAGCCCGGTTGGCCAGGTACTGACTTTAGGTGCTTGTCCAGTGCCTTCTTGAAGACAGCAGGGGTCTATTGGTAATCCCTCTTATGTATGTTGGGAGGCAGCTGAACAGTCTTAGGCCCCGGACACTTATTGTGTTGTCTCTCAGTGTACTCGTGGCGCCCCTGCTATGAAACTGATTTGCTAGTTATTAGACTGTCGTGTTATGCGGTCAAGCCTTTGTTTAGGGAATCAAATCAGTTTTGTGTCATCATGTTAGTGGAACCATGTGAACCTCGAGTCATATTAGTGGAATCTTGGGTCACTGAACTGTGGGAAACAGAAGGTAATCAAGTTTAAGCGAGGGTAGTTATAATACAGTATCAAGGCCTCTCATTCTTGAAGGGGTGCTCTTAAGAGTATGAAGGTTAAGGGAGATTAGTCCTTATTTCATACCTAACCTCTTCAGATAACTACCTTCAAATATTGTCAGTTTAATTCGTAGGAAGCAGTACGACTCGTTTCTGTAATGGCATAAAACCTAGTACTAACAATCCAGTTGTTGATGAATAACAATGTATAACACTTGGCTGTCTATATCGACGAGATGTTTCGCCTGCACAACATGGCTTTTCGATGTAACGGCTTGACAAAGCTCCCGGAGACCGAAACGTTGCCACAATAAACTGTCGCTTTGGTTGCTTATGTGTCCTTTTACCTAACGTTATTCAATCAATTTTCAAGGCAATTTATATACTGGATTCAGTAGAAGATACATAGGTGTTGCATATGTGGCTTATTCGTCAACCTATCCATATTGTATAAAACTGATGTAGTGATACTTGTCTGACACAACAACACCATGGAATCTTGGGTCAGAAAATATCGTCTACAGCTCGAGTGCTAACTGATAGCCCAACTTATGGATATACAGGTCTCCAACCTTATGTCTCTGCTTCATATAGATCAAGGCTTAGGACCAGACTTCTGTATTAGGGAGATAAAACTTGAATCACAAATAAAACGGCTCATTATTTATTGGCCCATATATTTATTGGCCCGCCTGGTAAATATTCCATGTTATATCCTACTATTCCACCAACTTTTACACCTTTCTGTAGAGTCTGTATGGTTCTGACCCATCGAGATATTTTGTCATGAAAGACACAAGGTAAGACCTCCTGGATCTCTTGGAAGAATAGCGACTTTTTTTTCAGAGTGTTGGAACATCATCCACATTAGTATTTGTATCAGCAGTTATACTGTACATATGGTCAGATACACGACAGTCGATTATGGACACTGAGCAAGTTGGTAAATAATTTTGGTGCCATTTTCTGCATAAATTGCTTTTCTGCTTTTCTTTTAACTTTTTTATGAAATATTTTTCATGGTACTGATGGTTTGGCGTGTTCACGCAGTGCTTCGATGGCAACAGAAACACGTTGCCGCAGGTGATAGGAAACAATCCAACTGGCCACCTGACCAGGAAAGAAGGTAATGCCCACAAGACCATCTTGCGACTCTTCATACTGTTATCTTCGCATGTTCACCAAACTGATAACCAGACAGTTCCCAAAATCAACGTGCATATATATGAAGCTTCAGTAGTATAACCTTTGCATCTTCAGGCAACAGTCTTCATGTCAAGAGGGAGTCATACAATATAACATAGAGTGACCTGCTGCAAAGAAATAAGAAATTATCCTCCATGCAGTGCTGCTGTAAAATCCAGTCTTCTTCCCACTCTGCGCTGACAAACTGCTGAGCTATGAATGTGGGTTTAAAAAGGCAGACAACCCATAAGTGTCCAGTGGAGTGAGATCTTATCTGTTCTGGATGTTCATACAAGGACTTAACCTGAGACTTTTTAACCTCGGAATTATATTGTAGGAGGCTTCTTGCTCATCATCAGTTATATTTAAGAGCTAGAGCTGACAATGGACAATAAATAAGATATAAGCAACACGGATAATGCAGTTTTTAGCTGCCATAATGGACCATATGAAATGTACCTTAGAAAAAAAAAGTCATCCTTCATATAGGAAGTACCATCTTATTACTTACTACACCTGGAAAATATCCGGAAAACAGACTGGCGAACAGAGGCTAAGAATAAAAACAAATAGGAACGATAACAAACACTAACACAGGTTCCAAAACTGACTGGTTCGCAAAAAAAAAAAAAGTTGCACAGATGCACATGATGCCTGAGAACAATTTAGACCTGTTTTCACAATCAGTGCAGTCACGGGTTTAATTAATAAATTTAGTGTTGCTGCAGCTCACTTGGGAACGTGGACTGTATCATGCTAGGTTAACTTATAGCTCTCGTTGGAATAAAAAAAAATGGCAAACGCGAGGCGAAGTTAAAGTTCCTGTTTCAATAAGCTCGGTGTCTACCACCTCAGACACGTAACACTGTCTGCCTCTTGCATAATACCATTATACTATTCCTGTTCGACGTGGTACTCTGTTCTAACGAAAAGCAGTAGAGATAGCATGTTATCTAGAGTAAGATGGGATACCCTTCACCATGGGGAAGTGGAGAAGAATCCTTCCTCGAAAGCCATACGTGTCGTAAGAGGCGATTAAAATGCCGGGAACAAGGGGCTAGTAACCCCATTCTCCTGTATAAATTACTAAATGTAAAAAGAAAAAAAAAAAGATTTATGAAAACTTTTCTTTTCTTCGGGCCACTCTGCCTCGGTGGGAGACGACCGGTGTATTAAAAAAAAGTGAAGGAAGATTCATCCTGGGTCCAAGAGAATATATAGACCAGGATGAACTACAAAAACTGAAAATGCTTAAAGTGATAGACAGAATAAATAAGAGATGAAATAAGCATTGTATATAAATTAATAACAATAGTGTTCAGAAAATCTTGCTTCAAATTTTAAAACGGTAGGAACCAAAACTAATTTTATACTAGGGAAGTTAACACGATTTTATAGTACCCCAACAGGAGGAGTCCACACTTCTTAACACCTTTTATTATGCAGAGATAAGAGGCTGGAATTTAATACCTAATTATGCCAAGGGGTGGGGGGGGGGGGATGAGGTTCTCAGGGAACAACGAAAACTCGGTGGAAAAAATTTACAAGTACAGTAAATAAATGTAATATAAAATTGATTCGCCGGTATTCTCCCGGCCCGGGCCTTTTCCAAGGGGTGGCCCGACCTTGGCACCCTGTCTAATGAGTGTCCGAGACCTAAGTCTCCCATGGGAGGAGGCACAAGTACCCCCTCATCTTTGGGACCAACTGTCCCCCAGACCTAGCCCCATTCCCCGCCCTCACGGGGATCGTAGGGAGAAGCTAGGCCTCTCTGGTCTGGCATCTCCACCCGGAGGGGGCTAATGGGAATGACAGTCTTATGAGCTGCAAGCTCGGGCTCAGTCACCTACCCTACCCTAGAAGAGTTAGGCATGGTGTCGATCCACAAGTACAGTAAATCACATGGAAACAATACATAGGAGTCTTGTCTACAAAAACAAGTCACATTGTTTAATGTTATCAAGTCAACCTTGGTTAAATCTAAGTAATGTATTTTTTTATGCAATCATAACATTTTTCCCTATAAAAAAAAAAATCTGCAGACTCTTGGATGTCGCTACTGCCCGGCTTCAACTGGTTTACAGATGTGTCTGAGGGTTTGTACCACCAGTTAATGTAGACTTAACTAAACGTAAACTATCAGATGAGCTAGTGTCACACCCCGTATCATCATGTGCTGGAATGCGGAAACGAATCGTATAATCAGAGCCAATTCGCTCACAAATGCTCAAGAAATATTATAAACATTTTTATCGGCACTGTCATATTACTAGTCATTCTGGAAAAATACTCTGACTTTGTTATAAATCCTCATAACTTGTCTAAATTCAATCATCCCTTGTTAAAATATAAGCCATTATAAATAGTTAAAAAAAAAAACACAAACTACACTGTAATGTTTTTGTGGCTGAATTCATGTCTGACTAAATAACTCATTACGATTATAACCGGACCACAAACTTGTAAATAGTTCATTACCACTGTAACTTGCTTCCCTATCAAAACTTTGGGGCTCCAGTTCCTGGACCTATTATGTACCTCTGTAATCTTTAGACTACCGTCCACAGGATGATTTATAAAGATATTAAACTAAACCTTTAAGGTCATTGTAAATACAATTACATTATGTATGCATTGCCTAAGCATAAAAAAAAAACCTTACTATGGAGGAGTGTGGGAGACGAGGATCAGGAAGCAGAGTGGGAATAGCAGAGGGAAAATGAAGAGGAGTGTGATCAGGAGGGGTGGAAGGAGCAGGAGTGTACGAAAGGATAATTATGATTTTTTTTCTTCTTAATTAATATCATTAAGTACACAAATACATTATACCCAACACTAATACTTCGTCCAGGTGCTGGAGTTTTGTTTTGCAAGAGTCTGACTCCTGGAGGGCCGGATCTTGACGTGGTGAGACTAAGTCATGGCAACCTGTACACGACTTATATGACACGATTTAACAGAGAATAAGAGTTTAAGAACTGAACTTAGCAAGAATAACGCCAAGATGTATAACAAACCGGTGCGAGGGTGGGAACGTTAATTAACACATTACAACTTTAAAAATAAGCTTTTTATTATTTAAGTTTAAAGGTATTAATAAGAAAATACTGTAAATTCCTCCTCGTAGTACATAAACATTTGTACAGTCATGGGGGCAAGAGGTGCTAAAACTCATGGGTGTTACACAGCATCTGGGAGGAATGAAAAACATTCACTCTTTATTCATGGAATTAAAGCATGGGTCCAATTATTTAGATCAAGAGCCCCTCGCCAGCATCAAGGAACCTAGGAGTAAAATATTGTCGTAAACTTGTAATTGACCATAAATGAAATTTAATTTGCAAACTAAAATTTAATTAACACTTATAAAAGACAAATCTATTAGTTTAAAATATTTTCTTTGTTTTTAAAAACGAAAAGTCACAATGTCATTAAAATACAACTCCTTAAATCGTAAATTAAATTTTATGATTTTTTTAATAACTGATGAGAATTAATGTATGCGTTAACAGCTGGACTTAGGCATAATCAAAGGAAAAATAAATTCTGAAATTTTGAGAGGCCTCTTCAGACTGCGACGGCCTAAGTTGTAGCTTAGAAGTGCATTCCTGAAGGAAGAACAGGTGTTTCCTAACATGTGTTTCCTGGACACGATCCACATCAGTTGACTAGCGCGCGCACACACGCGCACAAACACCCACACGCGCACACACACCCACACGCGCACCCCCCTCCCCCGCGCACCCCCTCCCCCACACACACACACCCCCCCACACACACACACACCCCACACACACGCACACTCACAGAGTAGGTAGATTACATTTTCTTGGACTGTAAGAAGGCTTTCGACACAGTTCCACACTAGAGATTAGTGCACAAGCTAGAGGAGCAGGCGGGTATAACAGGGAAGGCACTGCAATGGAATACCCGACAGGAAGGCAACAACGAGTGATGGTACGTGACGAGGTGTGAGAGAGGGTGCCTGTGACGAGTGGGGTTCCACAGGGTCAGTTATAGGGCCGGTGCTGTTCCTGGTATATATGAATGACATGATAGAAGGGATACATTCAGAGGTGTGTCTGTTTGTAAACAATGTGAAGCTAATGTGAAGAATTCAATCGGATAAGGATCAGGTAGGCCTACAAAGGGATGTGGACAAGCTGCAAGGCTCGTCTAGGAACTGGCTCCTGGAGTTTAACCCCACAAAGTGCAATTATGAAGATTGTGGAAAGTCAAAGACCGCAGAGTACAGGCTAGGGAGGGATGGAATCAAAGACTGCAAACCTCACTCAAGGAAAAGGATTCTAGGGTGAGTATAATACCGAGCACATCTCCTGAGGCGCACATCAACCAAATAAATGCTGCAGCATATGGAGGCTTGGCAAACCCAAAAATAGCGTTTCGACACCTGGTGGTAAAAGTTCTCGCTTCACACGGTGAGTATCCGGGTTCGATTCAGGGCGAGAGTTGAAACATTGGCCGTGTTTTCTTATACCGGTTGTCCATGTTCACTCATCAGTAAAATGGGTACCTGGGTGTTAGTTGACTGGTGTGGGTGGCATCCTAGGACAAAATTGACCTAATTAGCCCAAAATGCTCTGCATAACAAGCGGCTTTCTATATAGTAGTATATCATTGATGTCAGCTAAGCCTGTATACCTTGTACATGTACTTGTATACCTTGTACACGTAGTTGTCTACCTTGTACATGTACTTGTATACCTTGCATATGTACTCCATACTGGAGTATACAACACCGGGTTGGAACCTACACCTGAAATTAGAGAAAGTGCAAAGGTTTGCAACAAGACTAGTCCCAGAGCTAAGTGGTATGTCCTACGAGGAAAAGTTAAATGAAATCGACATGACAACACTGGAGGACAGGACGGGTAGGGAAGACATGATAACGACATATAAAATACTGAGAGGTATTTACAAGGTGGAAAGGGGGCAGAATGTTTTAGAGATGAGAAACAACAACAAGGGGTCACAACTGGAAGTTGAAGACTCGGATGAGTCACAGGGATGTTAAGAAGTATTTCTTTAGTCATAGATTTGTCATGAAGTAGAACAATCCGGAGAGTGAGGTAGTGGTGGCAGGAGCCATACATAGCTTTAAGAAGAGATACGATAAAGCTCATGGAGCAGGGAGACAGTGGACCTAGTAGTGACCAGCGAAAATTGCTTGGCCGGGAGCTATGAATCGTCCCCTGCCTCCACAAATAGGCGAATACACACATATACTTGTGCTGATGTTTTTAGTCTTCAGTAACACACACAAACACAAACATACACAAACACACACACACACAAACACACACACCTGTTTTTACTGCTAGGTAGGCATGGGCAGCAGGACTGCAAGGGAAATCTCGCATGTTTCTCCGTACCAGGGAATCGGGAGAAGCGTTGGGCATGTTTCCTTACACCTGTTGTCATTGTTTACCTAGCAGTAAGTACCCGGGTGTCAGTCGGTTGTACCGGGTCGCATCCTGAGGGACAAGATAAACCTAAGTTTCTCGAAATGCTCTGCATAACCAGGGACTTTCTATACACTATGCCACTGACGTAAACTGTAGGTCTGTATCAGTTGTGTCACATACTTGTAGAAATACAGATTATTATTATTACTGTGAGTAGAATTCTGTCACCAGTGAGCTACGAGTCACCTACGGGAAAGAAGGACGTTTGGAAGGGGAGTGTAATGGAGAGGACGGAACCTGTGTGGAGGGGAGTGGGAAGGGAGAAGAGGGTATGTGGGAAGGGAGTGGGAAGGGAGAAGAGAGTGGGATGGAGGGATGACTGGTATCAAGGACTGACATCGGCAGAACAGATGCAACAGCCTTGCAACTTGAGTAAGGCGGTGATGAGTCTCGCAACTGTCGCCTCTCAACTTCCTCCAGTAACACTCACCCTCCCGCAGTAATGTATGTTCTTATGTAACATACTGCCAAGTGTACCCGAGTTTGTTTACTAGCCATGAAAAAAAATAAGGTATGTGATGATGAAATCTAACAATCATTTTCCCGTGCGTAGGCTAGGCTACGGTAAGAAATAGTAATTCCCAAGCAACAGTTACTTCAGCCTTACTGGAATCAAACATTTGAAGTTGCCGCAGCTACAGAACCCATTGTGAAATGCTTGACGATATCCACAGTGCGCAACTGATATCTCGCAGCTCTCATGATGACAAATTTCATTACCTGATGTACGAAACTCGTCTTGTATGATGGAATATGACAAGATAGCATAGCACACTTTTGTTCCCACTATATAACTACTCTATAAAACAGGGTAGCAGCACATTGCTGGGGTACCTAATTTGGTTTTATAAAATCAGGTCTTGATAACTAACTGGGCTACAGCGTGTCTCTTATCCCAATGAAGCCAGACTTACCCCTTAGAAGCACTGATCAGCACTCTGTGAATACACCATACCTGCGACATTCCTGTGACCAATTTCAATCTCTTTATGCCCTCGCAGTCCTGGCAAAGGCCAGACTACGAGGGTACAAAAACGGGTTTATTTCTTAAACATAAATGACGACCCCCTAAAATAAAAAGACTAATTCTCTCCTTATAGCTGATGCTTGGAAGCCACGTTCCCTCTGGAGGGAAGAAAGGAAGGAGGAACCGTGTCATTCATAGAAAGGGCGATTAGTTGTTTTTAGTTCAATATCTTTATTATGCACCCATCCTGTGGAAGGTAGTCAAAAGATTACACACACACAATGGGTCCAGGGACTGGGCTGCAGAGGTTTGATAGATGAACAAGTTGCAGTTCTAATGAACTATTTACATTTCATATCTGGTCACAGTCGTAACGAGTTGTTTATGCAGACATGAAATAGGTCACACACACACACACACACACACACACACACACACACACACACACACACACACACACACACACACACACACACACACACACGGGGGTCCCGAAACATGGAGAGCCAAGATGATGGAAGTGGAATTGGAAAACCTCATGCATCAACATGTCAGGGACACTACCAGAGAGGGGAGGATGAACCGGCAATATTGGACCTTGTGTTCACCCTGAGCAGTTCAGTCATTGAGGACATCACATATGAGCTGGTGATCACCTGGTTCTGAGTTTTGATTACATAGTAGAGTTACAAGTGGAGAGGGTAACAGGAGTCGAATGGGAAAAGTCAAACTATATAAAGGGGGACTACACAGGTATGAGGAACTTCCTGCAGGAGGTTCAGTGGGACAGAGAACTGGCAGGAAAATCAGTAAACGAAATAATGGAATATGAAACAAAAAAATGCAAGGAGGCAGAGGAAAGGTTTGTTCCCAAGGGCAACAGAAATAACGGGAAGGCCAAAGCGAGTCCATGGTTTACCCGAAGATGAAGGGAGGCAAAAACTAAGTGCACTAGAGAATGGAAAAGGTACAAAAGGCAAAGGACCCAGGAAAATAAGGAGATTATTCGAAGAGCTAGTAATGAATATGCACAGATAAAGAGGGAGGCCCAGCGACAGTACGAAAACGACATAGCATCGAAAGTCAAGTCTGACCCGAAACTACTGTATAGCCACATTAGGAGGAAGACAACAGTCACAGACCAGGTGATCAGGCTAAGGAAAGAAGGTGGGGAACTCACGAAACGATCAAGAGGTATGTGAGGAGCTCAACACGAGATTTAAGGAAGTATTTACAGTGGAGACAGGAAGGAGGGGAACAGAACGAATACACCTACAAGTGTTGGATGATGAAAGGGATAGACTCAGAAGTGTCCCTGTTCGCAGATGATGTGAAGTTAATGAGAACTAAATCAGATGAGGATCAGGCAGGCCTTCAAAGAGACCTGGATAGGTTGGACACCTGGTCCAGCACCTGGCTTCTCGACCTTAACCCTGCCAGACGCAAAGTCATGAAGATCGGGAAGGGGTACAGAAGACCGCAGACAGAGTATAGGCTAGGTGGCCAAAGACTGCAAACCTCGCTCAAGGAGAAAGATCTTGGGGTGAGTATAACACTGAGCACGTCTCCAGAAGCACACATCAACCAGATAACTGCTGCAGCATATGGGCGTCTGGCAAACATGAGAATAGCGTTCCGATACCTAAGTAAGGAATCTTTCAAGACACTGTACACCCTGTATGTCAGGCCCATAATGGAGCATGCAGCACCAGTTTGGAACCCGCACCGGGTCAAGCACATCAAGAAATTAGAGAAAGTGCAAAGGTTTGCGACAAGGTTAGTTCCAGAGGTAAGGGGAAATGTCCTACGAAGAAAGGTTAAGGGAAATCGGCTTGACGACACTGGAGGACAGAAGGGTTAGGGGAGACATGATAACGACATACAAAATACTGCGTGGAATAGACAAGGTGGACAGAGACAGGATGTTCCAGAGAGGTGACACAGAAACAAGGGGTCACAATTGGAAGTTGAAGACCCAGATGAGTCAAAGGGATGTTAGGAAGTATTTCTTCAGCCATAGAGTAGCCAGGAAGTGGAACAGTCTGGCGAGTGATGTACTGGAGGCAGGAACCATACATAGCTCTAAGACGAGATATGATAAAGCTCATGGAGCAGGGAGAGAGAGAACCTAGTAGCGTTCGGTGAAGAGGCGGGGCCAGGAGCTGAGTCTCGACCCCTGCAACCACAATTATGTGAGTACGAAATAAGTGGTAATGAGTTATTTACAGTGAGCAAAGTCAGGGCGAGAAGAAACTACGTCCCTCCTTCAGGGTAAACAATAAATGGAAAAGATAAGTGCTGCGAGCCAGGTATATTTTGGTTCGGTGACTAATTTAATGTTACCTCCATCAAAACTTTCTTGTTGATTATAATAATTTGCAACATATATTGTCTAAGTGATCTGGGGATGCGGATGAAATGGACCTCTGACCTGTCATAGTCATGCACTGAAGTCGTCTGTGATGGTTACTAGTGTATACTAGCTACATCAACTCCTTCAGCTGAAGGAGTTGATGTAACTTCAGTTGAAAATTAGCGAAAACAGAGACACTGCTGTTGTGACTGATTTCTTGAACTGTTGTCCCAACTAATCCAGAAGCTGCTGTATTTATTGGAAGTAATACGGACAATAGTTAGACAAAATGGACACGTACAATTTAATGAGACATTTATTAAGGCAACGTTTCGACCACCATGATAATTTTCAAGCCATTATACTGATAATTATCCACGACAGACCGAAACTCAGTCTAATATTGAGTTGTTAATTATTGCGGCCACGGTATTGTGGCTGTTATTCTTGCAAGGAAGTCTTTGTCGTAAAGGTACACTACCAGTCACCCCTTGTGTATATTATTATTAAAAAACTTAGGCGTTAACGTTTTAGGTTCGAACCAATGAACTCCGACAAGGGAGACGTGAGTGTATATACCCGGCTATATTGCCTGGCCCTTGTATGGCCTCGCTTTGTGTAGTAGCAGATACAGTTATACGGATACAGTACTCATTCTGTTTTACAACTTGTTTCCCATTTCAATACGTAATAAATAAATTCACGGTAGAACCTGTACTCCAAATGGGACGGATATTAATGCATGATTGTAGTTCTGTATCTACGTAGCTGCCTGATCTATGTAACGTCAACATTAGGTTACTTTGTAATAGATTAATTTACTGCTAAGTAGAGGGGACGAAGAAACCCTTCCTTCCTCTCTCTCTCTCTCCCTCCCTCCCTCTCTCACTCTCTCTCTCTCTCCCTCTCTCTCTTATAGATCTTGGGCTGTGTAGGTACCAATTTGCCAATTTTATTTAAGAAATTGGGAAAATGTAGTCAGTTCACAGTAACGGAAGAGACGTCGACTTACGTCTGGCAGTGCAGGACGCAAGGGTATCTCTCACAGCGATGGTACACCAACGTACGATATTTACGTTGGAGGATGTGTATTGTAATTGAAGTCATGGAAATGTCCGTCAGTTTCCATCCCAGCGACTTGAGTGATGTGTACATGTTTTCAAGAGGAATTAAATCACTCGAAAATGTTTAATCAGCAACTAAGGAGACCTTCAAACCACAGGCATTCTTAAGAGTAAAAGTAACGAAATTATGTATATACCCCATATTATACCTGTGTTATATCTGTGACCAGTTTCGAGGATTCCAGTCTTGCAGCCCGGCCAGAGGCCAGACTTCGTTGTTCACCACCTGTTCAATCACGCTGTTGGTGCCAGCGTTTGGTAGGCGAGTCTTGCAGTAAGCGCTCAATATTTCCCTGTGTATCCACTCTCTGGTAGCGTCCTCGGTTCACACACTGAGGGGCTGAGGTTAGATTTCCAGACCTATATCCCCAGTTCGTTTAGCAGAACGTAGGTACCAGTATGTTAGGAGACTGTTGTGGGTCTCATCCTGGGGGAGATTATTATTATAATCAAAAAGAAGCGCTAAGCCACAAGGACTATACAGCGCTGCAGGGCAGGAAGGAAGCGAGGGCATCAGGTGGCAAAAGGGAGATGGATGAGCAACAGGTTACGGATAACAGCGGGGCAGTGGATGGTGAAAGGGTAAAGGGCAGCAAGAGACTGAACCAGAAAGGGCTGAGGGGAGTGCGAAAAGTATCATCAGAGTTTGTGGAGTAAATCAGTCGTTGTCAAGAAGTCAATGAGAGAGTCAGGATTAAAGGAGGGTCCATCAGCAAGAAGGGAAGGTAAAGAGAGAGTAGGAGAACGAAGACGACGTTGGAGGTAAATTCTGCGTGCTCGTTGATAGAGAGGGCAGTCTAACAGAATGTGGCTAATCGATACTGGAACTTGACACTGCTCACAGAGAGGAACAGGGTGCCTCTCCATGAGATACCCATGAGTAAGACGAGTGTGGCCAATGCGAAGGCGGGAGAGAGTGGTCTCCCAACCTCGGCACTGATGACAAGAAGACGGCCAGTAACCTATGCTCGGTTTAATAGAATGAAGTTTGTTACCGAGCAGAGTTGACCAACGTTGTTGCCAACGGGTGCGAAGGTGGGTAGCTATTGCAGCAAAATAGTCCAGAAATGGAACACCTCGATAGGAAATTGGTAGGTCATATACTGCTGACCGCGCAGCAGTGTCTGCCTGTTCATTGCCCTGTACGTCGACATGACCAGGGACCCAACAAAAAACAATATCTTTATGTTTGGTAGAGATACGGCGTAGCCAAAGTTGGATACGGAGAACTAGGGGATGAGATGTATCAAATTTTCGTATAGCCTGTAGAGCACTAAGGGAGTCTGAGACTACTACAAATGATGACACAGGCATAGATGCGATACGAATAAGTGCTGCAAGAATGGCATACAGTTCAGCAGTAAAAATGCTAGCTGAAGATAGTAAATGCCCTCGTACGACGCTGTCCGGAAACACTGCTGCGAATCCGACGCCGTCTGAAGACTTAGAGCCATCTGTGTACACAGCGGTGGCATGAGAATGAGAGTGGAAGTGATCAAGAAAAAGAGAGCGGGAAGCCACCGTAGGCAGTTGAGCTTTCGAGCAAGGGAGTGAGAAAGAACAGACCCGAACAGCTGGAACTTCCCAGGGGGGTAGGGAAAAGTGAGATGCTACATGAACATATAAAGGTGGTAACTGAAGGGAAGACAAGAGTGAAAGTAGGCGAAGAGAAAAGGGACGGAGCAAACAGGGGCGGCGAACGAATAAAGAATGTCTACTAATATCGGTGACCATTCTATAAATGGAAGGATTGTGTAGATCGTGAGAGCGTACATAGTAACGAAGGCAATGGGCATCACGGCGATCAGACAAGGATGGAACATTTGCTTCTGTATAGAGGCTCTCAACAGGGGAAGAGCGAAAAGCACCAAGGCACAAACGTAAGCCTTGGTGATGGATAGAGTTAAGGCTAGAGAGAGTAGCAGGAGAGGCCGCGGAATAAATCTGGTCACCATAATCGAGTTTCGATAAAACGAGGGCTGAATGTAGGCGAAGCAGAGTTCGACGATCAGCTCCCCAGGAAAGATGAGCAAGGGTTTTAAGAAGGTTTAGCCGGCTGTGACAAGTTGCCTTCAGAGAGGTAATGTGAGGTTTCCAGGTTAACCGACGGTCAAAGAGAAGGCCTAGAAACCTGACTGTATCACGTTCGGGGATACGGGAGCCATAGAGATACAAAGGATGATCGGAGATAACAGAGCGTCTAGTGAAAGTAATTTGGTGAGTTTTGGTACTTGAAAATTTAAACCCATGTGTGGTGGCCCAAGTGGAAACACGGTCGACCGCATGCTGGAGAGAAACTGCAATAAGGTGACAGTCAGCGCCTGCACAAGCAATAGCGAAGTCATCAACATAGAGTGATGACCAAATATTGGGTGGAAGAACAGAGGCCAAATCATTTATAGCAAGGAGAAAAAGTGTTGTGCTTAGAACACATCCCTGAGGGACACCTTCAGCTTGGACGAAGTCCGGGGAAAGAACATTATTGACTCGAACACGGAAATGTCTGTCAGTTAAAAAGTTCTTAAGGAAGGATGGTAGATTGCCTCGGAGGCCTAAGGAATGGGCCTGGGCCAAAATATTATACCTCCAAGTTGTGTCATATGCCTTCTCAAGGTCAAAAAATATGGCAATAACTGAGTGATTATTCGCAAAGGCATTACGAACATACGTATCCAAGCGTAGTAAGGGGTCTATGGTAGAACGACCCTTACGAAAGCCATATTGACTAGCGGAGAGACTGTTGTGAGTCTCTAAATACCACATTAAACGTCGATTTACGAGGCGTTCCATCACTTTGCAAACTGCACTTGTAAGAGCGATGGGGCGATAGTGGGAGGCATCATGTCCTGTAGTACCCGGTTTGCGGAAAGGGAGAACAATGGCAGATTTCCACAGCTGGGGAAGAACTCCTTGTGCCCAAATAAGATTGAAGAGGTGTAAGAGGACTACAAGGGCTGACCGATGTAAATGTTGTAACATACGAATATGAATGTCATCAGGCCCAGCTGCCGATGATCGGCAAGCTGAGAGCGTTGCCTCCAGTTCTTGAAGTGTAAAAGGCACATTATACTGTTCTTCTCCGAGAGAAGAAAAGTCCAAGGGTACTAACTCTCTGGCAGACTTTGAGGAAAGAAACGAGGGGCATAGATGGAGCCCTCGGGAAATACGGACCAGATGTGTGCCAAGTTCAATGGCAACGTCGAGAGGGTTTGCTATATCAACACCAGTGACCCGTAGAACAGGAGCCGGGTCAGGAGAGTATTTACCACTCAATTTCCTCACTTTTTTCCAGACTGCACTCATAGAAGAAGCAGAGGTGATGGTGGAAACATAGTCTCGCCAACAAGTGCGTTTAGCTTCACGGATGACACGGCGAGCGATCGCACGCTTCTGCTTAAAATCAACAAGTCTCTCAGCGGTTCTATTGTACCGGTACCTGCCCCATGCAGCACGTTTCAAACGTACTGCACGAGCACAAGCAGGAGACCACCAAGGCACGCACTTCTGAGAATGCCTGCCTGAGGTTTGGGGTATAGAATGAGAAGCCGCGGTATAAACTGATGTCGAGAAGATGTGTAGGAGCTCATCAATGGAGGATGAAGAAGGAACCTCACTAAAAGCAGTGAGGTGTGAGTAAAGATCCCAATTTGCCCGATCAAATTGCCAGCGAGGGCTACGGGAAGGTGGTGAATAGGAAGGAGAAGTAAGAATGATCGGAAAATGATCGCTGTCATGTAAGTCTGGTAGAACAGACCAGGTGAAGTCTAGTGCAGTGGAGGAAGAGCAGACTGATAGATCGATGCAAGAGAGAGTATGAGTACGAGGATCAAAATGGGTGGGAGTACCCGTATTTAAAACATGGAGGGGGTGAGAGGCAAGAAAAGCCTCCAACTGAATGCCACGTGAGTCACAATGAGACCCCCCCCAGAGGAAATGGTGGGCATTAAAATCACCAAGTAACAGAAGTGGTGGTGGTAAGGATGAAACAAGAAAGGCAAAGTCTGGGATAGAAAATGCTCGAGAAGGAGAGAGATATAAAGAACATATTGTAAACCACTTATTCAAGTGGATACGGGCTGCAGTGTAATGCAGCGAGGTATGGACAAATAGTTGACAGTACGGAATATCATTGCGTAGAAGAAGGGCACTTTCATTAAAGGTCCCATCTGAGAAAGGATCCAAAGAATACAATAAATTATAGCCTGAGATAGGTTGGAAAACAGCCGAGTGTAATTTTGGTTCTTGTAAGCAAGCACCAACAGGGGAAAACCTGGAAAGCAACATCTGAAGCTCACCCCGATTACCCCTGAGGCCGCGGATATTCCACTGTAAATAGGCCATGATTGGCGATGAAGAAAATATCAGGAATCTGTAGGTAAAGGCACCTACGGACTAGAGGGGTTAGAAAAGTCAACGTGTGGTGGCATTGGAAGATGTTCAAGTAGCGAAGGAACGGAGCGTTGCGAAGAATGGGGTTGTGAAGATGGAGGAGAGGGAAGAGAAGGAACAGGAAGTGAATCAGTGTCCATTGAAGGTTTAGTCTCTGCAATATATTCTGAAATGGCTTCAAGTGTTTCTGAATTCAAAGATGTATGGGAAACCATATTGGAGATAGGAGGAGGAGGGTGAGTAAAGATTGGGACAGTAATGGACTGTACCAAAGTAGAGGGGGAGGGAAAAGTGTAAGGGACTGGAGATGAAGTGTGGGGGGGGGGACAGAAGAGGTAGAAACCTGGGAGGTGACAGAAGAGGGAGAAACTTGGGAGGGGACGGGGGTGGAAGGCATAGTACGAGGAGGAGGGTGAATCTCCACACTTGTAATAGAGCCAGAGAGAGGGGAAGAACTAGGTACAGAGACTGGAAAGGTAACGTGTGGAGGTGGAAGAAGGGAAGGAAGGGGCAAAGAAGATTTGAGCAATGTGGATTTTTTGGACTTCTGAGTAGAGGGGCGATTGGTATTAGGTGTCGTACGAGGTCTTGTCGATACTGGGGCTTGTGAGGAAGGACGCGAAGATGTGAGAACAGACTGAGTTGTAGTCGGGACGTCAGAGCCAAGGACAGCAAAAGGATTAGATGCCGTAATGGCTATGGGAGGGGTAACAACAGAGGAGGCTGCAGAAGATGGGACCCCAGAAGTGGGGGGATGTTTGGAAACACGAGAATAAGAAACACGGGGTAGTCTCCCTTGGAGGCGGAGATGAGTAACTGCCATAGCATAAGGGAGACCTTCTGCCTCTTTGAGGCAACGGATTTCACGTTCATTTAAGTAGACCTGGCAACGGCGGGAGTACGAAGGGTGAGCTTCATTACAATTAAGGCAAGATGGAGGTTGACTGCAAGATGTATTAGAATGGTTGTCGGCACCACAGACTGGGCATTCGGCCATAGATCTGCAATATTTCGCTGGGTGACCAAAACGCCAGCAATTTCTACATTGTTGCGGTGTAGGTATCACCTTTCGAACTTGTAACCGATGTCCCGCGACATATACAGAGGACGGGAGTTCTCGGCTGTCAAAAGTTAAACGAGCCACATTGCAAGGGTAACGTCTCCGCCCCCGGGCAGGAAGGACATAAGTGTCTACTTTGAGGATTGGGAGATCCTGGAGTTCCAGCTGTTCAAAAATGTCATTGCCACATGACTGGAAATTCTGTTGGACTATGGTATGGGGCAGAATGACAGTACCACTACAAGAATTGAGAGAAAGATGTTTTTCAATAGTGATAGGAGTAGTATCGATATTCGAAAGGAGAGAAAGATCATGAGCTTGGGTAGCATTCTGGACAGTGACGATGCGCGTACCGCTCCTGAGAGCGTGAAATGAAATATCTCTGCCAACATGACGCAGGAGCGCTTTGGCAATACTATGGTCAGAAAGGTAGGCAGAAGAAGAAGTTGGTCTTAAAGTAAAGAATTTAGTCCATTGTGTGGTCCGAAACTGAGCGTGGAGAGGGAGTGCTTGACGTGTCGGTCGTTTCCGAGTAGAATGGGAAGGTAACGACGGAGCATCATCAGGAGATTGACGTTGGCGTTTAGGAGTAGGACCGGAGTTGGTCCGGCATGAAATGGGTGGGCGATTCGAAAATTGCCGTACCGTAGAGGGAGAAGCCGGAAGCATAGTCAAAGGAGAGCGGAGTTCAGACAAATCGAAGGAGTCAGTCGAAGCCCCGGTACCTGAAGCGGGTGAGGAAACAGCACCAGCAAGAGGTACAGGGGCATCAGGAGTGTCCGAAGAGTGGTCTAAACACAAGGCAGGGTCAGAATGGGGTGCGGTATCAAGAAGGGGCCCGGGGGTAGTGGTTTCATGGACTAGGGCTGCCATGGTTAGGTTACTCCTTTGCTTTTTGTTTTTAAGAAAAAAAAAAAGAAAGAAGAAAAGAAAATAAAAACAAAAAAAAGAATAAAAAAAGGGGGGAGCGGGGAGGAATAGTTCCCAGGAGGAATGAAAGGGCCGGAAATCTCCCTCCGCGCCCAAGAGGACTCGACACCGCTAGTAGTGCAGATGCAGCATGGAACCCGTGCCATACCCTACCCTTCATGCCAGTAAACCAGCAATCCGGGATAGCAACCTCACATCTGCCGAGCTACCTCGGTGGACAAAAGAGAGGGCGGCCGGATATCCGCCACAAAGCATACCTCCTTCAGCCACCACCCCCGGAATCCGAAAGGTGGCTTCCAGAGATACACCCGTCGCCCAAAAGACACCCAAAGCTACTCCGGGATACCGGAGAGGGATCGGGACATCCCTAGGCAATCCAGATTCCACGGCAAACTACGCCACCGCCAAGAAACCTCAACGGAATGGGATCGACCCCGGTGTCCTTTCCCCTACCTAGGAACTAGCGCGCCTGTGGGAGAAATCACGAAGGCTAAAAAGAGGAAGGGCAAAAGGGAGGGGTGAGGAGGAGGAGGAGGAATGGAAAAAGGGGAGGATGGGGAGGATGGGATAGGGGAGGGGAGAATGGGGGGTAATTAGGTTCGGTCTGAGGAAGAAGACCGACAGGGCTAATTCCTCAGACCAAGAGCCTCTTCACCACGCCAAGGAGCCCCCCTTGAAGAGGTCCTGGGGGAGAATTTATTATTATAATCAAAAAGAAGGGCTAAACCACTCCTGGGGGAGAAGATAACAAGTATAGAAATAAGACAGATGACACATGGCTTTATTGGGTTAATAATGCGAGCAAAATCGTTATCCTCCTGATCACTCAGTCTGTCGTGATCTGTCTGACCTTGAAGCTCGTGTGAGGGATTTTTTTCCTTTATGTTGTGAATTCTCTCCCCAGCCTTTAATACCCACCCTCCTGCCTGGAGTCTACCTGGAGGGTGTTCCGGGGTGAACACCGCAGTGGCCCAGTCCTCGACCAGACCTCAGTGGATCAGGGTGTGATCATCCAGGCTGTTACTGCTGGCCACATGCAACCAACATATGAACCACAGCCCGGCTGATCTGGCACTAACTTACTGTATCTGTCCGGTTCCCTCTTGAAGACAACCAGGGGTCTATTAGTAATTCCCCCTTATGTATGATGGGAGGCTGTTGAACAGTCTTGGGCCCCGGGCACTTTACTGTTTTCTCAGTGTACTCACGTCACCTCTTTCTTACATTAGGGAGTATGTTGCAACGTCTGCCGAGTCTTTTGCTTTTGTAGGGAGTGATTTCTGTGTGCACATTTGGCACAAGTCTCTTTAGGATTTTCCAGATATAAATTATGATTCATAATTATCGCCTGCCTTCCAGGAAGTACAGGTCAAGGGACTTCAAACGTTCCCAGTAATTAAGGTGCTTGACTGAGCTAACACGTGCAGTGAAGGTTCTCTGTACATTCTCTAGATCTCCGGTTTCCCCAGTCTTCAATGGGGTTGTTAGTGTACAGCAGTATTCTAGCTTAGAGAGAACAAGTGACTTAAATAGGATCATTATTGACATGGCATCCCTTGTTCTGAAAGTTTTCAAGGCCCACCCCATTATTTTCCTCGCAGATGTGATAATGACGTCGTTGTGATCCTTGAAGGTGATATCCTTTGACATTATCATTTCCAAATCCTTCACATTAGTTTTTTCTTTGCTTTATTGTGTAGTTGGAATTTGTTCATCACAACTGTCAGACACTGCAGCATCATGGGATCTTGTTACAAAGAATTCTTCAACACTTGTTCAACCTTTGGACGAAGACCTACTTCGACTAGTGGATGGTACCACTATGACCCCGCCTCCATCTGCTTCACGTCACCTCACTACAGTATATTATTTCCTCCATAACGGAGAAACAAATTTATCTTCATTGCACATCATATTGTTTTCCGCTGCCCACTGGAAAACTTGCTTTATATCTGCTTGGAGATTTACAATGTCCTCAGTGGATGAGTCGTGCAAATTTTAGTATAGTCTGCAAAGGAAGTCACGGTACTATGATTTACGTCTGTCAGTGTCAGATATGATGATGAGGAAAAGGATGAGGGCAAGTACTGTACTTTGTGGAACAGCGATTTGCACTTACGCAGGTTCTGACTTAACTCTGTTTACTATGACTCGGTGTTTGACTGGTTAGAAAGTTGAAGATCCATCTGCCCAATTTTCCAGTTATTCGTTGAGCATGCATTTTGTACGCTATTACACCTACCTAAATTTCCCATACCACTTCTCAGTCTTCCCCTCCTTCCATACTGTGTTCAACAGGAAGGTATATAGCATCTCTCATGTTCACCAGAGGAGCTCCAATGCTACAGTGACCTATATGGGTTTAACACCTCACGTAAATAAAATAAAGTTGGATCTTTCTTTTTCCCGGACATAAAATACGACAAATATTGATCAGTCTCGTGAAAATCATATGCCAAAACACTTTATCAACCATTGGTCCTATTTCTGAGAGAGAGAGAGAGAGAGAGAGAGAGAGAGAGAGAGAGAGAGAGAGAGAGAGAGAGAGAGAGAGAGAGAGAGAGAGAGAGAGAGAGAGAGAGAGTGAGAGTGAGTTTATCTCGAGAATAATAACCATGAAGCGTAACAACAGAGCACCATCTACACAACATTCATAGCAGGGTTTAATGTTTATTCTACATATTTAGATTCGTTTTAAAGACGGAGAGAGACGAACAACTTCTTACTCCTCTGAAGAAGCTCTTTCTTCTTGTCTCTGTTTGTTTTCCTCTGCTTGCGTTTCAGTTTTGCTTGCCCAGTTGTTTACACATACAAACACGAGTGATGATGCTGGTGGGCAAGCCAGTAGACCCGGGTGGGCACTGGGGAGGGACACTACTTCCCCAGTTACTGGGGGCACTGTTTCCTCTGGTACTGGGGAACACTACTTTCCAGGGCACTGAGAGGTACTGCTTCCCCAGGCACTGAGGGGTACTGCTTCCCCAGGCACTGAGGGGTACTGCTTCCCCAAGCACTGAGGGGTACTGCTTCCCCAGGCACTGTAGGGGACTGCTTCCCCTGGCACTGAGGGGTACTGCTTCCCCAGGCACTGAGGGGTACTGCTTCCCCAAGCACTGAGGGGTACTGCTTCCCCAGGCACTGTAGGGGACTGCTTCCCCTGGCACTGAGGGGTACTGCTTCCCCAGGCACTGAGGGGTACTGCTTCCCCAGGCACTGTAGGGGACTGCTTCCCCTGACACTGAGGGGTACTGCTTCCCCAGGCACTGAGGGGTACTCCTTCCCTAGGCACTGTAGGGGACTGAGGGGTACTGCTTCCCCAGGCACTGAGGGGTACTGCTTCCCCAGGCACTGTAGGGGACTGCTTCCCCTGACACTGAGGGGTACTGCTTCCCCAGGCACTGAGGGGTACTGCTTCCCCAGGCACTGAGGGGTACTGCTTCCCCAGGCACTGAGGGGTACTGCTTCCCCAGGCACTGAGGGGTACTGCTTCCCCAGGCACTGAGGGGCACTGCTTCCCCTGGCACTGTTGTTTACATACTTCAGGTATAATTATTTGCAAAATATTTGGTAATATTATGTTGCGTGTTCCATCTGTGATAACACTGTTGTAGTACTAACGCTGCTCTGACTTTTCTTGGATATTCTAAGTAATTTACACTATGTATAATAATTGTACTTATGCGTACTTGTACCTAAATACTAATTCAGTTAGGTGGTAGTGAGTGGGTGGTGGGTTAAAGTGAGTAGTGGTGGTAGTTGTAGTGGTGGTAGTTGTAGTGGTGGTAGTTGTAGTGGTGGTAGTTGTAGTGGTGGTAGTTGTGGTGGTGGTGGTGGTGGTGGTGGTGGTGGTGGTGGTAGTGGTGGTGGTAGCTGGTAGGGTGTTAAAGTAACAGGCTGACACAAAAGAACTTCCATTGCATCCTAGTCAATTTTCTGGAGTACGAGAAGACGCCTCAGGGTACACCAGCGTTGTCATGGTGAGAATGTTGTCCTGCGCTTGTCACACACTGTACTCACCTAGTTGCCTCTGCTGGGGTTGATTCACAGCTCCTGGTCCCGCCTCCTGCACCTGTGGAAGTATGTTGTGTGTGTGTGTGCGCGTGCGCGCGCGCAAGGATCGAGTCACAGCCCCTGGTCCCGCCTGCGCTTTTGCGAGTCTGTTCTTACGTAGTGTATGTGTACTCGCCTAATTGTGGTTGCAAGGGTCGATTCATAGCTCCTGGCCCCGCCTCTTCACTGGCCGCTAATGGGTCACTCTCCCTGCACCATGAGCTTTATCATACCTCTGCTTAAAGCTATGAATGGATCCTGCCTCCACTACATCGCTTCCCAACCATGACTCGCTGCTGTCTTCCTGAAAAGTATTCCCTGATTCATTGTAGTGCCTTCCCTGTTATCCCTGCTTGGTCCTCCAATTTTTGCACTAATATCTTGTGTGGAACTGTGTTAAACGCCTTCTTGCAGTCCAAGAAAATGCAATCTACCCACCCCTCGCTCTCTCTCTTGTCTTACTGCTGTCACCCTGTCATAGAACTCCAGGTTTGTGACACAGGATTTCCCGTCCCTGAAACCGTGTTGGCTGTTGGTGATAAGCTCATTCCTTTCTAGGTGTTCCACCACTCTTCTGATAATCTTCTCTATGACTTGATACTATACACGTTATTGACACTGGTCTATAGTTTAGTGCTTCATGTCTGTCTCCTTTTTTTAAAAATTGGGACTACATTTGCTGTCTTCCATACCTCAGGTAATCTCCCTGTTTCGACAGATGTGTTGAATATTGTTGTTAGGGATACACATAGCGCCTTTGCTCCCTCTCTCAGGACCCATGTAGAGATGTTATCCGGCCCCATTGCCTTTGAGGTATCTAGCTCACTCAGCAGCTTCTTCACTTCTTCCTCGGTTGTATGTCTTGTGTCCAGCACTTGTTGATGTATCCCACCTCTTCGTCTTTCTGAAGTCCCTTCTGCATCCTCTGTAAACACTTCTTTGAATCTCACGTTGAGTTCCTCACATACTTTGTGGTCGTTTCTTGTGATCTCTCCTCCTTTCTTCCTTAGCCTGATTATCTGGTCCTTACTGTTGTTTTCCTCCTGATGTGGCTGTACAACAGCTTCGGGTCAGATTTGACTTTCGCTGCTATGCCATTTTCATATTGTAGTTGGGTCTCCCTTCTTACCTGTGCATATTCATTTCTGGCTCTATGACAACTCTCCTTCTTTTCCTGGGTCCTCTGCCTTCTATACTTCTTCCATTCCCTAGCACACTTGGTTTTGGCCTCCCTGCACCTTTGGGCTCAATCTGGCTTTTTCATTATTCCTGTTATCCTTGGGTACAAACCTCTCCTCAGCTTCCTTGTATATTGTTGTCACATATTCCATCATATCGTTTGGAAATAAATGGTATAAAATACCGACAAAATGGAAATATAAACACATATGCAGTATAATGTGATCCTTTACTGACAACATTTCGCCCACACAGTGGGCATTTTCAAGTCACAAACAGATCTGTTTGTGACTTGAAAAAGCCCACTGTGTGGGCGAAACGTTGTCAATAAAGGATCACATTATACTGCATGTGTGTTTATATTTCCATCATCTCGTTTACTGACTTCCTTGCCAGTTCTCTGTCCCACTGAACCCCGTTCAGGAAGTTCTTCATTCCCGCGCAGACCCCTTTTTTGTAGTTTGGCTTCATTCGTCCGGCTCTTCCTGCTTCCCCCTCCACTTGTAACTCTACTGTGTATTCGAATCTTAAAAACCACATGATTGCTGGCCACAAGGGGTCTTTCATATATGATGTCCTCAATATCTGTGCTACTCAATGTGAATACTAGGTCCAGTCTCGCTGGTTCATCCTCTCCTCTCTCTCTGGTAGTGTCCCTTACGTGTTGGTACACGAAGTTTTCCAGTACCACCCACAATATCTTAGCCCTTCACGTTTCTTTGCCCCCATATGGCTCTAAGTTCTCCCAGTCGATTTCCTTGTGGTTGAAGTCACCCATGATCAGTAACTTTGCCCTGTTTGCATGAGCCCTTCTGGCCACTTCAGCCAGTGTGTCAACCATAGCTCTATTACTCTCATCATACTCTTGCCTTGCCTCCTGCTGTTCTGTGGTGGGTTATATATCACTGCAATTACCACCTTGGGACCTCCAGAATGAAGTGTTCCTATTATGTAATCTGTTGCTTCTCCTCTGTCTCCTCTCTCCAGCTCATCAAAATCCCATTGATTTTTGACCAGCAATGCCACTCTTCCACCCTCTCTGTTTTTCCTCAGGATCTGATATCCCATTAGAAAGATGGCATCTGTTATTATACCTGTGAGCTTGGTTTCTATGAGAGCTATGATGTCCGGTGATGCCTCTTTGACTCTTTCATGCCACTCCTCCCGCTTATTTGTTATTCCATCAATGTTGATGTACCATACCTTCAGTTTCCTCTCCAACACTGTGTTTTGGGGGGTCTGTGAGGGTGGGGACTTGACAGTGTACTGTGGGATTCTATAGCTGAGTGTTGGGTGGAAGCTGTGGGTGTGGATTGTGGTTTGTGTTCAGATAGTGTGATTGGTGGTGGGTTGTGTCTCCTGCTCTGGTTGTCCTCTGCTGATTTTGTCCTTGTCTCTCTTCCTAGCCCCTTTTGCTTTTGTGTCCTCTCCCTCAGCTGCTGTCGTTCTGTTTGTGTTCTGTCTCGGTCTGGGAACACCCTCTTGGAACGGTCTGGGAACAACTTCTGCCGAGTCTTTCAACCATGGTTTCTCTTGGAAGATCCTGTTCTGCACTGTTTCAGTCCTGACAATCAGCTTGATCGATAGTTTTTTCTCCCCTTCAAAAAACCCCCTATCCTCTGAAAATTTACAATATCAGACATGTCCTCTTCACCTATTTCTGTGATGTTCTCAATCTCCTTTCTTTCTGCCTCCCATCTTTCAGTGTGTGTCCTTCCCTCGCTCTCCTGAAGCCCATGAATAAGCACTGACTTTGCCCTCTCCTCCTCCTATTGCCTTTCCCTCTGTGACTCTGGTTCCTGTCTGTACAAGGCCACTTTCTCCCTTGTTTTATCCTGTAGCTCTTGGTGGCATGTTCGTGCCACTGCATTTGAGCTATCCCCCTCTCCACCTGCAGCCAGCTGCTCTCCCCCTTCACTCTTTGACCCTGCTTGGTAGGCTGGTGTGGTGTGTGTGAGCGCGCGCACACACACACAAGGGTCGACTCATAGCTCCTGGCACCACCTCCTATGCTCGTGTGAACTTGTACTCAGTTGTTTTCAGGGGTCAAGTTAACTCCTGACCCCGCCTCCACTGCACTATTATACCCATTCTTTAAACTGTGTATGATGTTTGTCTCTATCACGTCTTCGTCTAGAGCAAGGGTCATCAACACCTCACTGAAGTGTTACATTGCTCATCGACCCCCAAACATTTATTATATGAAAATAATTTAACAAAAAGTACTTTCACTAATAGTACTAATAATAATAGTTGAGTTGTATCAATCTAAAAGTCTTCGCAAGCTGTCACCCCTGGACATACATCATACCTCAGTGTACAAAAGTAATTGGCTCAGGGTTTCAACATTCTTTACACACAGTATTGCAAACAATAGCGAATTGAGTGGATATGCGTCGATTTTATTAACTGATCTGATACACACTTGCAAGGCATCATGATGGTGACGGGTCATAGATACACAATGCACAGCACGTCCCCAGATATTTACTGACCCCTTTTTGACCTCCAGTCATATATCGTCCCCTTCACCACTTTGGGGAACCCTGGCTGTGTTCAACGTACTAGCCACGAAGAGGCTGAAAAAGTAATTCCTAACGTCATTTACGTCTTTAACAGTCATTTATATTTCTGGTCTCCTTTACATCGTAAACCCGTTTCTATACACTCTAATACACTGAGTATTTTTTATGTCATCGTATACTTGCTCTTCTTTGGATCTTCTCTAGTTTCCTTTCTATTTCTGATCATGTTCGGGCTCCATGCTGGCGCTCCGTACTCCAGGATGTAGCTAATTGAGAATGTTATAAACGAATTTTTATGGTTCATATAAGGAGGTCATAGGTTAGCTAGTTTACACGCCGCTTAACTTATACCGTTTATATATTTTACCAAGTTGATTCAGGGAAACCGGTTAGCCGGACTCGAGTCCTGGAGGTGGAAAGTATAGTGCCTGCGCTCTGAAGGGGTGTTGCAGGTTTTGAAGTATGCTATCTTCACGCCTCTGGCAAGACAGTCATGGAGTGAATGCTGATGAAAGTGTTTCTTCTTTTTCTAGTCACCCTGCCTTGGTGGAAAGCGGCCCTTGTGTTAAAAATTATTATATTGGCGGGGAGTGCTTAACCTTTGGAGATCACATTGCACCTTCGGAAAGGGAGGAAATCCGATTCGATTCAGAGATGGGATACTCCAATTCCTTCAATCAAGAGTCCTTCATTGGTACCGAGAAACCTTCTTTGAAGGACCCTGGTGATATAGTTAAGTTCTTCGGGGATGTACTTGGAAAATGCTAACCTCCAGATTTTTGTTAATGTACGTTGTGTGCAGCGAGACACCTCCCAGGTTGTGCTCCGTGGCCGTTGCTCTCATTCAATCGCTTCTCCTTAACATGCACACCCTTAGAATTAAAAAAAGAATATGGAAACTTTCTTAGCAATGTTTACCGTCTATTAACGATTTTTGAGACTGTCTATTCCGTATATCCTTCTTATTAATTTCACATGCAAACAGATTTATCTCAGGATTCAAGTTTCTCTGGTAGATTATTTACGTTTATCAAGAAATACGGAGGTCCAAGCACAGATGCTTGTAGTACTCCACTCGTCACTCACGCCCACTGAAATACTCATTACCTTCAACCCTACTCTATCCTCTACATATTCCTACATCCACTTTAGTTCGTTCTCTGCGACCTGGGCAGGTCGAGACATATGGGTTTGTCTCACACCCACTGCCCCTGTCCACCTTCAGTATAAAGGTACTTGGGCTTTAGTCGACCGTTGTGGGTCTCACCCTGGGAATGGTATAGTACAATATCCACTGAGAAACTTTAATGTCTCTCAAATGACCTAATAATGCACAATCTGTGCCCTAAGTACACGACAAACGAATCATGAGAGTCAACAGGCTAAACCTAACTAGGTTACCTGTTCTTCCAGTTTATGTAGACACCTTCTTCGTGTTCCTGTGTTAGGTGCTTCCTGACAGTTGAAGATGATACACGCTAGCTACTCGTTCCACTACCTAATGCTTAATTTTAATGTTTGTAGTTATAAGAAAAGAGCTGTACTGTTGTGTATAGTCTTCAGTGTTTGTGACAATAATGTAAGCATTGTTGAGAATCATGTTAATAGGCAGGCAGGCAGGGTACTCATCCACTGGCGCAGGCAGGCAGGGTACTCATCCACTGGCGCAGGCAGGCAGGGTACTCATCCACTGGAGCAGGCAGGCAGGGTACTTATCTACTGGCGCAGGCAGGCAGGGTAGTCATCCACTGGCGCAGGCAGGCAGGGTACTCATCCACTGGAGCAGGCAGGCAGGGTACTCATCCACTGGAGCAGGCAGGCAGGGTACTCATCCACTGGCGCAGGCAGGCAGGGTACTTATCTACTGGCGCAGGCAGGCAGGGAATACTCTCAGGGGCATCCACGCAGGGTATACTCATTTTCAGGGGGCAGGTATGATACACTCATACTTGGGGGCAAGCAATAGGCTATACTCATTCTCAGAGGCAGGTAAGGTATACTCGTCCTCTAAGGAAAGGCGGTGGGGTTTACTCATCCGCAGGGGCAGCCAGGTATGGTATGCTTCACCTGGTGAAAAGAAGGATGGCTTTAAAGGAAATAATAATTGTAAACAAGGACTAACAGGGAGAAGAAATAAAGGAACGTGTGTTGAAGTTTATAATATGTTCGTGGACAGTGTAACTGTTCTCTCCTCTGCATGAAGAGATGAACATAGGATGAGAGAGAGAGAGAGACTCATGACGGAGGGATGGACTGATAGAGGTGTCATGAACCTGTGTTCATGTATTCATAGTTTGTATTCTAATGACTGCAAACCATTATGTATAGTGTTAGAGTTTTGGAGATTATGATTGTTCTATTGTAGCATGATGGCCTCTTGTCACTGTCTGACAGCTGTTACACTGGCAATTGACCTCTGCTTTCCTAAATAATCGAATGTCTTTGCCTTATCATCTATGTATATATGTATAACACACACGCACTAGTTAGTGATCGGACTGGAATGGTCTCGTCACCACACTTTGAACTGCGTATTTGCCTCTAAGTCAAGGGAAAAGTAGAGGCTTGCCTTGCTTCTCCTTTCAACACAATGCTCACGATTTTTTCGCCACACTAAGATGCTGCTCAGCTTATCATCAATAAGACAGATACGAACAAAACTTTCACACTTTATCTTATGTTAGGTCTTGTATTGGTTTTGTCTGTACACATTCTAGTGTGGACTTGGGTTGTGTTCTAGGGAATATGTTTGACATTGTCTTGCATGAGACTAATACTTCGGCGTGATGATATCATCTTCACTTCATTTGTCTTGGAGGAGACTTGGACACATTTTGATATGTAGGCTGATGTAACTAATATTTACATGTATTCAGACGTGTTGTAGATTGACTATACGATTCTTCCAGCTTGGAATACTAAAGACTGAACTGAAGATCCATCTTTCGTGTTAAGACACATCTGGTTCTCATGCAAGAATGTATGTTATTTTTCAAGCTGGGGATTTTAACACATCTTTGCTTCACCATTTCCATAAACTGGCTTTTACTGACGTGGAGTTGTCTACCACATGCCTTGATAAAATAGCAAGTAGAAGAACGTATCGAAGGAGGGATGAATGGAAGGCTGGATGGAGGGATGGACAGATGACAGAAGAGAGCCATGGATGAAGGTTAGATAGAGGCTTGAACAGAGGGAGGGGGGGGACAGAATAGAGGGAACTACAGAGGAAAGGGATGGAGAAATGGGCGTAATTATGGATGAAGAGGGATGGAGAGAGATGTGTAGAATGAATAGCTTGTCCCTGTATAAACAAAAATTCAATCTATTTGATAGAACAGGAGAGGAATATGAGGTCACATCAATACTGTTATCACAAAGGAAAAGAAATGAATAGGCTGGATAACTAGATCTTCAAAATATGAGACGCCAAGTTAGTGATGCTGTTCTTTATATCACTTGTACTCTCTAGACTGAAACATTGCTGCACGCTAACAGCATCACAGGGGAAAACTGGGAAACTGGAAAATATACAGAGATCCCTAACTGCCATATAAATTATATCACCTAAATCACTGGAATCGCCTAACGTCTCTTCAACTGTACACCCTGGAACATAGACAAGAAAAGTGCATCATAATTTACACCTTGAAAATTCCGAAGGGACCGATTCCAAATTTCACGCAATGAAAAGACGCTTAAAATGAGCACATTAAGAGAACTCAACAAGTGTAATAGGACCAAGACTGTTTTCAATACTCTTCCTTTATACGTAAGAGGAATCATTAATAGACTCCTAGCTGTCTTCACTAGGGCACTGGATAGGTACATCAAGTTAGCTCCTAATCAGCCGGGATGTGGTGTCTAAGATGGACTGAGTGCATCTAGCACCAACAACCTGGATAATCACGCCATCAACCAGGAGTCCTGGTTTAAGACCAGGCCACGGCTAAGAGGTAGGGGGGAGGCGATGTCCCTCCAGGAGATGTCGTCAGGTTAACTGCCCCGTGTCATCCTGGAGACGTCACAGGCACCAAAACAGTAAGAAAAGTCACTTTCAACGTCATCTTCACTGTCGTCACTGTCACTTTCACGTTCACCATCACGGTCTTGTCTGGGCCTTTTGTGTAGTGGATAGACTGGTCGACAGTGACGCAGGAGCTGCGCCCCCCCCCCCACACCAACTGCTAGAGGAGAGAGGAGAGGGCAACGGGAGGAGAAGAGGAACGAAGAAAGAACAGAAGGAAGAACAGAAAAAGAATTGGAAGAACTAGAGGGGGGAATAACAGGAGAAAAGACGCGGAAAAAGAAGAACAGGAGAACGATGGAAAAGGAAGACCAAGAAAAGGGAAGATGAGAAATAAGAACTAAAGATAGGAGGAAGGGTAGGAAGAATAAAAGGAGGCGAAGAAAGAACTGGAAAAGAGAAAAGTGGAAGAATAAATAGGGGCCGAGGGGGCGTTAACCCCTGGAGCACCCTCCAGGTAGACTCCAGGTAGACAACAGACGTTAGACTGTTTTATGCGGCGCCAGAATGCAACTCCCATAGGATCAAACATGAAATTCGAAAAAATCCAAAGGATCATAACAAAATTAACTCTGGAAATTAAGAGGCTCCTCTAAAATAAAATACAGAAGAAAACAATTAACACTTGAAGAGAGAAGGAATGAGCCAAGTGAACATGATGATGATGATGAACAAAATATTCAAGATGATAAAAGAAAGCCGAAGAGGTTAAGTTGTTTGAAATGTGAGGAGAGGAAACCAGGAGACAGACGGCGGATAAACACCCAGATGTGCCTAAGAGAAACTGGTATCATAACCATAATTTTTAAAGGAGGTGGACCGGTAAGCCAGCGGAAGGCCTCGGTCATATGACCAAAAGCTCAAGTTGCGGGTCATCATGTGACTAAGACCCCGCGTCAGGAAACACTTGTCCTGTTTCCTGACAAATCTAACCTAAGACTAACTAGGAAATCATTTTGGTTAGTAAAAGCTTATCATGACTGATGACCTGAATACCTCATCTCTAGGCTGAGGGACTGATTACCTCAGTCTCCCTCCTCAGTTATCCATTGTTTTGTCCGTATTGGATTGATAAAACCACTAGTGTTGCACGTGTCCACAAAGATACCCAAGTGTTGGGCTTGTGTCTTGCTCGTCACCCGTGAGCACCGACACACGCACTCTGATGCATCATTGTTTGTATAATTCGGATGACGTCAGCATAAAATAATAAAACTGTAGCAGACACAACAACAACATTGACGACTTCCTGAGTTCTATTGTGCAATCTCAACCACCTCCTCTATCAAGTAACTGACATTTCCTCGACGTTCTCCACCTAGTACTCTAACCTCTTTGACCTATACATAGCACTGACACCTCTCAGCCCTCCTCAACTAGTACTGACACCTCTCAGCCCTCCTCAACTAGTACTGACACCTCTCAGCCCTCCTCAACTAGTACTGACACCTCTCAGCCCTCCTCAACTAGTACTGACACCTCTCAGCCCTCCTCAACTAGTACTGACACCTCTCAGCCCTCCTCAACTAGTACTGACACCTCTCAGCCCTCCTCAACTAGTACTGACACCTCTCAGCCCTCCTCAACTAGTACTGACACCTCTCAGCCCTCCTCAACTAGTACTGACACCTCTCAGCCCTCCTCAACTAGTACTGACACCTCTCAGCCCTCCTCAACTAGTACTGACACCTCTCAGCCCTCCTCAACTAGTACTAATACCTCTCAGCCTTCCTTAACTAGTACTGACACCTCACAGCCTGCCTCAACTTGTATTGACACCTCTCAGCCCTCAACTAGTACTGACACCTCTCAGCCCTCAACTAGTACTGACACCTCTCAGCCCTCAACTAGTACTGACACCTCTCAGCCCTCATCTAGTACTGACACCTCTCAGCCCTCAACTAGTACTGACACCTCTCAGCCCTCCTCTAGCTAATACTGACACCTCTAAGGTCTCCTGTACCTAATACTGACACCTCTCAGCCCTCCTCTAGCTAATACTGACACCTCTCAGCCCTCCTCTAGCTAATACTGACACCTCTAAGGTCTCCTGTACCTAATACTGACACCTCTAAGGTCTCCTGTACCTAATACTGACACCTCTAAGGTCTCCTGTACCTAATACTGACACCTCTAAGGTCTCCTGTACCTAATACTGACACCTCTAAGGTCTCCTGTACCTAATACTGACATCTCTAAGGTCTCCTGTACCTAATACTGACATCTCTAAGGTCTCCTGTACCTAATACTGACATCTCTAAGGTCTCCTGTACCTAATACTGACACCTCTAAGGTCTCCTGTACCTAATACTGACACCTCTAAGGTCTCCTGTACCTAATACTGACACCTCTAAGGTCTCCTCTCCCTAGTACTGACACCTGTCAGGTTGTCTCTGCCCAGTACTGACACCTCTCAGGTCTCTGCCCAGTACTGACACCTCTTAGGTCTCTGCCCAGTACTGACACCTCTCAGGTCTCTACCTCTACCTTCATTAAGGGCGGGGGGGGAGGGGGTAGTTAGTCTCAGTAAATCAAACTGTACAGCAAAACTACGATAACATTTTGTGCTAATGACTTCAAAGTTAGAAGAGAGACAAAATAACTGAGCCTATAAATAACAGCGAAAGCTTCCCTCATTACACACACACACACACACACACACACACACACACACACACACACACACACACACACACACACACACACACACACTATCACACACTATTCATCTCACAGATTTATATATTGATGATCTGAGACCTTTCGTGTGATCAACCACAAATCTTCAGAAGGAATGTGGTTGATCACACGACAGCGCTCAAGTGTTCAGTTTGCAACTCACTCACCACATACCTTAACGTTACTTTCACTTTAACTTCTGCTTACCTGTAGTGTTAACGGTTTGTTTATGTTCAGAGATGTTACAAGAAATGTAAAACATTGTACTGCACACAGAACACTAATTGACCGTATTACTGCAAATACAGTGTTCTTAAAACGCTTGCAACATCTCTGTCCAATACATAATACAGCCAGGTACATTGTTCTGTAAATACTTGTACAATCTCTCTCCTTCTCCAGTAAGGGAATCAGCTGATATATTTGACACATGTGCCAAGTGCTGCACATGTGTCAAGTGCAGCACTTGACACATGTGCAGCACTTGACACATGTGCAGCACTTGACACATGTGCAGCACTTGGGTATCTTTATTAAGGAAACGTTGGCATTGTGTCTAATTTATCAATTTGTCGGCTCTGAATCATTTATCTACAAGGGAATCAGTTGTACTGGAATGAAGAAGTTGTTACACATGTAATGCAACATTGTAGTTGGCTGCATTAGGGAAGGATGTTACAGGTTTATATAGAACTCTTCAAATGACTGCATTGCAAAGGAGGGAGAAAGTTACAAGGGTTTTAGAACATTTTCTGTACTGGGGAAGCTAGAAACTACAAGGGCGTAGCTGACTGTACTGGGGAAGCTAGAAACTACAAGGGCGTAGCTGACTGTAATGGGGAAGCTAGAAACTACAAGGGCGTAGCTGACTGTAATGGGGAAGCTAGAAACTACAAGGGCTTTTAAAACCCTGTAGTTGACTGTACTGGCGAAGCTAGGAAACTACAAGGGTATTTAAAATACTGTAGTTGTCCTGGGGAAGATGGGAAGCTACAAGAGTATTTAAAACGCTGTAGTTGACTGTGTTAGGGAAGCTAGAAAGCTACAATGGCATTTTAAAACTGTAATGAGGAAGTTACAAGCGTAGTTAGAACACAGTAGTAGAGTGCACTTGGGCAAGTTGCAAAGTATTTAGGGCATTGTAGCTACAAGAGACAATTTAAAGACCAGACTGGTGGGGCGGAGAGTCTCCTCAGAGCCAAGGTAAGGAACACTTTCATTTGTTCTTTTATATGTTGTCGAGTCCCGGGGGACAGTAAGAGCAGGAAATATTCGGTTGTTTGTTCTTGGTAGTGTTCTCGCGAACCAGGTAGTGTTCTCGCGAACCAGGTAGTGTTCTCGCGAACCAGGTAGTGTTCTCGCGAACCAGGTAGTGTTCTCGCGAACCAGGTAGTGTTCTCGCGAACCAGGTAGTGTTCTCGCGAACCAGGGGCAAAACTAGAGTGAGAAAATTTCTTCAATGACAGATGAACATCTTATTAGTAACAACAGAACATCAGAGGTAACTAGAGAACATCAGAGGTAACTAGAGAACATCAGAGGTAACTAGAGAACATCAGAGGTAACTAGAGAACATCAGAGGTAACTAGAGAACATCAGAGGTAACTAGAGAACATCAGAGGTAACTAGAGAACATCAGAGGTAACTAGAGAACATCAGAGGTAACTAGAGAACATCAGAGGTAACTAGAGAACAGCAGAGGTAACTAGAGAACAGCAGAGGTAACTAGAGAACAGCAGAGGTAACTAGAGAACATCAGAGGTAACTAGAGAACATCAGTGGAAACCAGAGAACATCAGTGGAAACCAGAGAACATCAGTGGAAACCAGAGAACATCAGTGGAAACCAGAGAACATCTTATGACAACGGATCAAAATCTTGTTAGTGTGATATAGTCTGTGCAGTGTTAACTGTTAGCCTCTTGTGTTAACTTCTTAGCGTTATGGCATAACATCTCATACGTGTTAATAACGTTACTGTGTTAACTGTAGAATATTTTAGTTTTATTAGTCAAATATCACAACCTTCTGTCCTCACCTGCAATGACTTACATACAATAATACCAATAATAATAACAATGATGATAATGTAATAATAGCAATGATAAAATGAAACTTAACAATCGAATAAAATAATTACCACTATTGCCGTTATTAGTGGTAGTACCAGTAGTGGTAGTAGTAGTAGTAGTAATAGTAGTAGTAGTAATAGTAGTAGCAGTAATAGTAGTAGCAGTAATAGTAGTAGTAATAGTAGTAGCAGTAATAGTAATATCACTAATAGTAGTAGCACTAATAGTAGTAGCACTAACAGTAGTAGCAGTAGTAGTAGTAGTAATAGTAATAGTAGCAGTAGTAGTAGTAGTAATAGTAATAATAGTAATAGTAGTAGTAGTAATAATAGTAGTAATAGAAGTAGTAATAGTAGTAATAGTAGTAGTAATAGTAATAGTAGTAATAGTACTAGTAATATTAGTAGCAGTAATAGTAGAAGCAGTAATAGAAGCAGTAATAGTAGTAGCAGTAGTAGTCGTAGTATCATAGTAGCAGTAGTAGTAACAGCAGTGGTAGTAACAGCAGTGGTAGTAACAGTAGTAGTAGTAGCAGTAGTAACAGCAATGGTAGTAACAGCAGTGGTAGTAACAGTAGTAGTAGTAGCAGTAGTGGTGGCAGCACCAGAATCGTGGTGGCAGCACAAGTGTAGTGGTGGCAGCACCAGTGTAGTGGTGGCAGCACCAGTGTCGTGGTGGCAGCACCAGTGTCGTGGTGGCAGCACCAGTGTCCTGATGGCAGCACCAGTGTCGTAGTGGCGGCAGAACCGGTGTAGTGGTGGCAGCACCGGTGTAGTAGTGACAGCACCAGTGTAGTGGTGGCAGCACCAGTGTCGTGGTGGCAGCACCAGTGTCGTGGTGGCAGCACCAGTGTCGTGGTGGCAGCATCAGTGTAGTGGTGGCAGCACCAGTGTAGTGGTGGCAGCACCAGTGTCGTGGTGGCAGCACCAGTGTCGTGGTGGCAGCACCAGTGTCCTGATGGCAGCACCAGTGTCGTAGTGGCGGCAGAACCGGTGTAGTGGTGGCAGCACCGGTGTAGTAGTGACAGCACCAGTGTAGTGGTGGCAGCACCAGTGTAGTGGTGGCAGCACCAGTTTAGTGGTGGCAGCACCAGTGTAGTGGTGGCAGCACCGGTGTAGTGGTGGCAGCACCGGTGTAGTGGTGGCAGCACCGGTGTAGTGGTGGCAGCACCAGTGTCGTGGTGGCAGCACCAGTGTCGTGGTGGCACCACCAGTGTCGTGGTGGCACCACTAGTGTAGTGGTAGCAGCACCAGTGTCGTAGTGGCGGCAGAACCGGTGTAGTGGTGGCAGCACCGGTGTAGTGGTGGCAGCACCGGTGTAGTAGTGGCAGCACCAGTGTAGTGGTGGCAGCACTGGTGTATTGGTGGCAGCACCGGTGTATTGGTGGTAGCACCGGTGTATTGGTG
>NC_091327.1:29755310-29827810 GCF_038502225.1 Cherax quadricarinatus
TTGCTTGAATAATCGGTTACTGTCATTGCAAGGAAGGTAACATACCCCGTTACTGTCATTGCAAGGAAGGTAACATACCCCGTTACTATCATTGCAAGGAAGGTAACATACCCCGTTACTATCATTGCAAGGAAGGTAACATACCCCGTTACTATCATTGCAAGGAAGGTAACATACCCCGTTACTATCATTGCAAGGAAGGTAACATACCCCGTTACTATCATTGCAAGGAAGGTAACATACCCCGTTACTATCATTGCAAGGAAGGTAACATACCCCGTTACTATCATTGCAAGGAAGGTAACATACCCCGTTACTATCATTGCAAGGAAGGTAACATACCCCGTTACTATCATTGCAAGGAAGGTAACATACCCCGTTACTATCATTGCAAGGAAGGTAACATACCCCGTTACTATCATTGCAAGGAAGGTAACATACCCCGTTACTATCATTGCAAGGAAGGTAACATACCCCGTTACTATCATTGCAAGGAAGGTAACATACCCCGTTACTATCATTGCAAGGAAGGTAACATACCCCGTTACTATCATTGCAAGGAAGGTAACATACCCCGTTACTATCATTGCAAGGAAGGTAACATACCCCGTTACTGTCATTGCAAGGAAGGTAACATACCCCGTTACTATCATTGCAAGGAAGGTAACATACCCCGTTACTATCATTGCAAGGAAGGTAACATACCCCGTTACTGTCATTGCAAGGAAGGTAACATACCCCGTTACTGTCATTGCAAGGAAGGTAACATACCCCGTTACTGTCATTGCAAGGAAGGTAACATACCCCGTTACTATCATTGCAAGGAAGGTAACATACCCCGTTACTATCATTGCAAGGAAGGTAACATACCCCGTTACTGTCATTGCAAGGAAGGTAACATACCCCGTTACTGTCATTGCAAGGAAGGTAACATACCCCGTTACTGTCATTGCAAGGAAGGTAACATACCCCGTTACTGTCATTGCAAGGAAGGTAACATACCCCGTTACTATCATTGCAAGGAAGGTAACATACCCCGTTATAACAAGGAGGCTCATAACCAATGGATTTACAAAAAACTGACCGCACTGCGCACCCAGTGACTACACAGATCAATGGAAGGACTGCAACTAATCCTAAATATGACAGGTAGAAATTTAATCATTAGAACAACAGATCACAGATCTATTAGATGTTTACAAGACTGTTGATGACCAGCAGGTCGTCACTCCCGGAAACTCTTAAAATTAGAGGTAATTTATTATCAGTATTCTCTGCTTGACGCATCCACCCAATTATTTACACTTTTTTCAGTCACCAGTATGACAAAAATAGGAGTAGCCTCACCACTATTTCGAAGTGCACTTACACTGTGCAGTTCGCAACACTTGCAACACGAAAGCAACATAATCACTGCGCAATTCGAAAAGGTAAAACAAAAATACTCATTAACACAAAGCCAATAAGAAAAATGAACAATAAATTGATAAATTACTGAAAATCCCTTACCATAAAAATATATGCAAGAACATGGAAATATAATCGCTACTCACAAGAAAATTAAATGTCATTATCCCAGCAAAATAGCTAATTGTTTGTAGATAAAGATACCCAAGTGTTGAACATGTGTCTAATTTATTAGCTAATTGCTTAACCAGTAGTTTCAAAACGCGAGCAACTCTTGATGTACTCTGAGCAGACGGCAATCCTTGCAAAGATTGCAAGTAATCATACTGTGCGTACTCTTGAAAATGTTTTTAGAGCAAAATATGAACAAAAATGAAATGCCTATGTAAGAAACATTAGCGATAATTGTAAGCTTTATGAAGGAGTCGGAACAGCGTGAAGAATTAGATGTATTTAGGTAGCTGGGCGATCAGAGAAAGGTGTTCCCACAATAAATCAAAACCCCTGCCGCTTCTACCTCAAGTTACACAACAGTGAATATACCTCCAAACCCTCAGGAGGATGAGGAGGTGCAGCTAAAGTCCTTCAGGGCACTTAAGAACTAGAGCTCAACACTCCCAAGAGATCTAGGAGCTTGGGATCAACACCCTGAAGAGACTCAGGAGTTTTACCTCAACGCACTCAAGAAGTCACCGTGAGCTGCAGATTAACATCCTTAAAAGAGGAAGTGTACTAATTCAGCTCTCAAAATTAATGAGTCTAATTATTTGGGTCACATCCCCTATTACTGTTGGTCATGTCAACGTCCCTCTAATTCCTTCATACTAAATTCTACACACACAAAATTAAAACAATCCTTTATTATTTTCAACTATTCAGAAATGTCTGAAGAGCAAATCGCAAACATATGTAAAGTGAGAATACATTTAGTGAGAGTTTTGACATTGTTACCGGATCCAGAACACGTCAGAGAGAGCACAGCTCAGGTGTCCTTCCACGTTCAGCTTGTTTCTGTATTTGGTTCTTGACAGCAACCAGAGTTATACTGTTATCAGAAAACAATACGTTCAGCCAATCAGCTCGAAGCGAGGAAGTACAATCCCACCAGGATAAAAGTACGAGATTTATCTGAATTTAGTCACTTTCAGTGGAATTTCATATTTATGACAGTGTGAACTATCTGTGGTTAGCGAGACTTTCCCTTTCCACCCCATGAAAATCCCTTAAATAAGGATAAACACAAATTAATTCCATTCCTTATTTTTGTTCTAGGTTCGCGCCCTTTTACCCTTTTCCTGGAAGATGCTGACGCCCCGCTAGGACGCAAGCATCCAGGTTAAAATCAGCTGCTCTAAATAATATTTACCAGTGTTAAATGTATTAAGCCAATTTGCAGAGGCATTGAAAATCTGTCATACAGAACCCATTATTATTATAATCATAACTATGAGCTAAACGCACAAGGGTCATACGGCATATGGAATCCAGTATCATAATTTTCTTAATAAAACTGGGAGATTGGCACCTGCACAGCCCAAGAGCAATCCAAATCATCCTCTAAGATACACGTAATTGTACTTCTTCGGGGATACTTAATTAATTACCCTTTCTCACACTTTTATACTAACCCTGAAGAAACATGGCTCAGTCCTTCACACACCTAACGGAAGTCTCCACCCTTTCACTCCTCAATAACCAACACCGCTATGGGATGAAGAGCTCAAGTATTTATCTATTTTTAATAGTGACATAACTTAAAAATTCTGAAATAAAATAATTACAGACAAGAATAACAAGATACGAGAAGTGATCTGTGACCCGACAAAAGGTAGTTGGAAACATTTCAAATGATTAGTCAATATAAACAACAGCATGTAGGAACTTTCAAACACTATCAAACTAAAATCAACAATAAAAACATTACACGCATCCAACAAGTTCTAAATCTCATCCTCGTCACAAGTCTCCCATTACTTCAACCATTGTGACGTTCATCCCTGCCTTTCCACATGCCACATGTCCTGAAACTCACTCCATTTGTAACACCAACTTAGAGACACTTATCCACAACCCACCTAAACGAGTTTCAAAGTTCTATCTACAAGTGTAAAGGGAATTTCAAATAAAAGAAGTGAGGTGAGAGAGAGGATCAAGGAAGCTTAAACCAAATAGATACTTTAGCAAAAGTTGAAAATATTATTGTCACTAATAACTGACGTTATATTTCCCACGGAAAAATAAGGTAGAGAAATAATGAATGGAGGTGAGTAGTCGCTCCATTGATTAAAGGTAAACGGAGTCGTGAAGTGGATGCAAAAGATTGGAGTGCGTTGATTAAATATGTTTTAGAAAGAATTTAAAAAAAAAAACTGAGGTTTTAATTATCTATTACCTTTCAGAATGCAGAAACCCCATATAGAGCAACAGTATAACAGTAATACCACTATAAGCATCATTGCGAGACAGCCATAACAATAAAACTAGAAACAGTAAAATTACCAAGAGACTTCAACAAGGGGAAACAGAACAGACAAGAGAGCATCGTGGAGGAGGGACATTGAAGAGCTGCCTGGAGGGTGTTCAGGGGGTCAACGCCCCCGTGTGAAGACAGTCATCCAGAAGGAAGCCAGCAATTAAAGATAAAATTAGGCCCATAATGAATGAGCCAGAAAGACAGCAAGAGACCACATTAAAAAGCCGACTAATATTGATTAATACTAAGAAATTTCCTTGAAGCAATATAATGGAACATTAAAACAAATGCAAAAACAACACAAGACGTGACAGACTGTGTGACCCAAATATTCAAAAGAGCCACAGACATTCGTCCACCAAAATAATTAGAAATACAGGAATCAACTTGTTAATCTTATTAAACAATACATAGAAGTAAAAAATGGAAGGAAAAAACACGAATAAAATGTAGAAGAAAATGGATTGAAGAGCCACGAATGACAACCTCACCATTAGAAAGAAGTACAACCATGATACAAGACTTGCAAAGCGACCAGGAACAACAACAGTGTTGTCCTGCCAGCTGGCAGCCACATGGCCGTGTCAAGCAAACTTACTAACATACTATCACGACATTGAAATTATTATTATTATATATATATATATATATATATATATATATATATATATATATATATATATATATATATATTCATTTAGTAACGAATAAAAAATTAATTATGAAAACAAGTAAGCAAAATGAGTTTCGAGGCAAAAAATATATTCCATAGACACATATAATTGGTGGAAATTGGTATATTTTCTCTAGTTCCTAAAAGGATTTTTTTTAAACAGACTGTAAAGGTAAAAAAAAAAACGCATGTGACGCTGTACACAGCATGTGACGCAGCATGTGAACATTAGCATGACGCTGTACACGCTGTACACAGCATGTGACGCTGTACACAGCATGTGACGCTGTACACAGCATGTGACGCTGTACACAGCATGTGACGCTGTACACAGCATGTGACGCTGTACACAGCATGTGACGCTGTACACAGCATGTGACGCTGTACACACACATATGATGCTGTACACAGCATGTGATGCTGTACACACACATGTGACGCTGTACACAGTATGTGACGCTGTACACAGTATGTGACGCTGTACACAGCATGTGACGCTGTACACAGTATGTGACGCTGTACACACACATGTGACGCTGTACACACACATGTGACGCTGTACACAGTATGTGACGCTGTACACAGTATGTGACGCTGTACACAGCATGTGACGCTGTACACACACATGTGATGCTGTACACACACATGTGACGCTGTACACAGTATGTGACGCTGTACACAGTATGTGACGCTGTACACAGCATGTGACGCTGTACACAGCATGTGACGCTGTACACAGCATGTGACGCTGTACACACACATGTGACGCTGTACACAGCATGTGACGCTGTACACAGCATGTGACGCTGTACACAGCATGTGACGCTGTACACAGCATGTGACGCTGTACACAGCATGTGACGCTGTACACACACATGTGACGCTGTACACAGCATGTGATGCTGTACACAGCATGTGACGCTGTACACACACATGTGATGCTGTACACAGCATGTGACGCTGTACACAGCATGTGACGCTGTACACACACATGTGATGCTGTACACAGCATGTGACGCTGTACACAGCATGTGACGCTGTACACAGCATGTGATGCTGTACACAGCATGTGACGCTGTACACACACATGTGATGCTGTACACAGCATGTGACGCTGTACACAGCATGTGACGCTGTACACAGCATGTGACGCTGTACACAGCATGTGACGCTGTACACAGCATGTGACGCTGTACACAGCATGTGACGCTGTACACAGCATGTGACGCTGTACACAGCATGTGACGCTGTACACACACATGTGACGGTGTACACACACGTGATGCTGTACACAGCATGTGACGCTGTACACACACACAGCATGTGACGCTGAACACACACATGTGACGCTGTACACACACATGTGATGCTGTACACACACATGTGATGCTGTACACAGCATGTGACGCTGTACACACACATGTGATGCTGTACACAGCATGTGACGCTGTACACACACATGTGATGCTGTACACAGCATGTGACGCTGTACACACACATGTGATGCTGTACACAGCATGTGACGCTGTACACACACATGTGATGCTGTACACAGCATGTGACGCTGTACACACACATGTGATGCTGTACACAGCATGTGACGCTGTACACACACATGTGATGCTGTACACAGCATGTGACGCTGTACACACACATGTGATGCTGTACACAGCATGTGACACACACACATGTGATGCTGTACACAGCATGTGACGCTGTACACACACATGTGATGCTGTACACAGCATGTGACGCTGTACACACACACAGCATGTGACGCTGTACATACACATAGCATGTGACGGTGTACACACACGTGATGCTGTACACAGCATGTGACGCTGTACACACAGCACATAAGGTCAGCACACACACACACACACGAAAGGGAGCAGATGCGTTATGTGTACCCCTAACAACAATATTCAACCCATCTATCGAAACAGGGAGATTACCTGAGGTATGGAAGACAGCAAATGTAGTCCCAATTTTTTAAAAATAGAAGACATACATGAAGCACTAAACTACAGACCAGTGTCACTAAAATGTGTAGTATGCAAAGTCATGGCGAAGATTATCAGGAGAAGAGTGGTGGAACACCTAGAAAGGAATGAGCTTATCAACAGCAGCCAACACGTTTTCAGAGACGGGAAATCCAGTGTTACAAACCTACTGGAGTTCTATGACAGGGTGACAGCAGTAACACAAGAGAGGAGTGGGTAGATTAATTTTCTTAGACTGTAAGAAGGCGTTTGACACAGTTCCACACAAGACATTTGTGCAAAAACTGGAGGACGAGACAGGTTTAACAGGGAAGGCACTACAATGGATCAGGGAATACCTGTCAGGAAGACAGCGGCGAGTCATGATACGTTGCGAGGTGTCAGAGTGGGCGCCTGTGACGAGTGGAGTTCCACATGGGTCAGTCCTAGGACCGGTGCTGTTTCTAGTATTTGTAAACGCCATGCCGGAAGGAATAGATTCCGTAGTGTCCCTGTTTGCAGATGATGTAAGGTTGATGAGAATTCAATCGGACGATGACCAGGCAGAACTACAAAGGGATCTGGAGAGGCTACAGGCCTGGTCCAGAAATTGGCTCCAGGAGTTCAACCCCACCAAGTGCATAGTCATTAAGATTGGGAAAGGGCAAAAAAGACCGCAGACGGAGTACAGTCTAGGAGGGGGGGCAGATTACAAGCATCACTCAAGGAGAAAGATCTTGGGGTGAGTATAACACCAGGCACATCTCCTGAGGCGCACATCAACCAAATAACTGTTGCAGCATATGGGCGCCTAGCAAACCTAAGAACAGCATTCTGCCATCTTAATAAGGAATCGTTCAGCGCCCTGTGCACTGTGTACGTTAGGCCCATATTGGAGTATGCGGCACCAGTTTGGAACCCACACCTAGCCAAGCACGTAAAGAAACTAGAGAAAGTGCAAAGATTTGCAACAAGACTAGTCTCAGAGCTAAGGGATATGTCCTATGAGGATAGATTAAAGGAAATCGACCTGACGACACTGGAGGACAGGAGAGATAGGGAGGACATGATAACGACATAAAATACTGAGAGGAATTGACAAGTTGGACAGAGATAATGTTCCAGAGATGGGACACAGCAACAAGGGAACACAGTTGGAAGTTGAAGGTACAGATGAATCACAGGGATGTTAGGAAGTATTTCTTCAGTCACAGAGTAGTCAAGAAGTGGAATAGTTTGGGAAGTGATGTAGTGGAGGCAGGATCCCCTCATAGCTTTAAGCAGAAGTATGACAAAGCTCATGGTGCAGGGAGAGTGATTCAGTAGCGGGCAGTAAAGAGGCGGGGCCAGGAGCTATGATATCGACCTCTGCAACCACAACTAGGCGAGTATACCTAGGTGAGTACACACACACACACACACACACAGTAAGCGAGGTAGTACACACATACACACGGTAAGCGAGGTAGTACACACACGGCATGCGAGTAGGGTGCCAGATTTGAGAATTAAAGTAGCACAAGTGGCGAAAGTGTTCAACATGCACACAGTCATACAAAAAACTCTATATATAAAACTTAAAACCTGCGATTTGGGCTTAAATAGGGCAACTAAAAATTTGTGTATGCAATAATTTCGTAAAATTCATTCTGAAACTAAGAAAAAAAATATATTTCACTGTGTTTATTAAATTATTGTAAACTTATGTAAAATATATTTAGGTGGATAAGGCTAAATTAAATTGCGCTTGTTATAATAAGGTTAGGTAAATTTCCTAAGGCTCTTTCGGTACAAAATCATTACTTTTTATATTAACATAAATGAAAAAAAACTGTCTTCAAATGTGTAAGAGAATTTTTTTAGAAAGGACTTAATTTTAAATGAGTTCTACCTAACTGACCAGTTTTACCTATTCGGCACGATAATATATATATATATATATATATATATATATATATATATATATATATATATATATATATATATATATATATATATATATATATATGCATATAGTATATATATGCAAGACAAGCCACGGGGGTGGAAATCTCTAGCTCAAGTACTTTCACACTTCTCAATGCATCATCAGGAGCTATGCAATGTTGCAAGACTGCAACTGAAGGAGTGAAGGGAAGTTTTTTCTCAGAACATCGCAGTGCGGTCCTGTGCCCTTCCGCTGACTGGCTCAGAGCCAGCAAAGGGAACATGACCTGTTGCTGTCTTGCAACATTGCATAGCTCCTGACGACGAACGAGAGGGCGAAAGCTCTTGAGCTAAAGATTTGTATTCCCATGTGGCTTGTTCTACATATACACACACGGCATGTGAGACTGTACACACATGGCATGTGAGACTGTACACACATGGCATGTGAGACTGTACACACACGGCATGTGACACTGTACACACACACACACGGCATGTGAGACTGTACACACATGGCATGTGACACTGTACACACACGGCATGTGACACTGTACACACACACACACGGCATGTGAGACTGTACACACACGGCATGTGAGACTGTACACACACGGCATGTGAGACTATACACACACGACATGTGAGACTGTACACACACGGCATGTGAGACTGTACACACACGGCATGTGACACTGTACACACACGGCATGTGAGACTGTACACACACGGCATGTGAGACTGTACACACACGGCATGTGAGACTGTACACACACGGCATGTGAGACTGTACACACACGGCATGTGAGACTGTACACACACGACATGTGAGACTGTACACACACGACATGTGACACTGTACACACACGGCATGTGAGACTGTACACACACGACATGTGAGACTGTACACACACGACATGTGACACTGTACACACACGGCATGTGAGACTGTACACACACGACATGTGAGACTGTACACACACGACATGTGAGACTGTACACACACGACATGTGAGACTGTACACACACGACATGTGACACTGTACACACACGGCATGTGAGACTGTACACACACGGCATGTGAGACTGTACACACACGACATGTGAGACTGTACACACACGACATGTGACACTGTACACACACGGCATGTGAGACTGTACACACACGACATGTGAGACTGTACACACACGACATGTGACACTGTACACACACGACATGTGAGACTGTACACACACGACATGTGACACTGTACACACACGGCATGTGAGACTGTACACACACGGCATGTGAGACTGTACACACACGGCATGTGAGACTGTACACACACGACATGTGAGACTGTACACACACGACATGTGACACTGTACACACACGGCATGTGAGACTGTACACACACGACATGTGAGACTGTACACACACATGTGACACTGTACACACACATGGCATGTGAGACTGTACACACACACACATGGCATGTGAGACTGTACACACACACACATGGCATGTGAGACTGTACACACCCGGCATGTGACACTGTACACACACACACATGGCATGTGAGACTGTAAACACACACACATGGCATGTGACACTGTACACACACACACATGGCATGTGAGACTGTACACACACACACATGGCATGTGACACTGTACACACACACACATGGCATGTGAGACTGTACACACACACACATGGCATGTGAGACTGTACACACACACACATGGCATGTGAGACTGTACACACACGGCATGTGACACTGTACACACACACACATGGCATGTGACACTGTACACACACACACATGGCATGTGAGACTGTACACACACACACGGCATGTGGCACTGTACACACACACACATGGCATGTGACACTGTACACACACACACATGGCATGTGAGACTGTACACACACACACACGGCATGTGACACTGTACACACACACACATGGCATGTGACACTGTACACACACACACATGGCATGTGACACTGTACACACACACACACACGGCATGTGACACTGTACACACACACACATGGCATGTGACACTGTACACACACACACACGGCATGTGACACTGTACACACACACACACACGGCATGTGACACTGTACACACACACACATGGCATGTGACACTGTACACACACACACATGGCATGTGACACTGTACACACACACACATGGCATGTGAGACTGTACACACACACACACGGCATGTGACACTGTACACACACACACATGGCATGTGACACTGTACACACACACACATGGCATGTGAGACTGTACACACACACACACGGCATGTGACACTGTACACACACACACATGGCATGTGACACTGTACACACACACACATGGCATGTGAGACTGTACACACACACACACGGCATGTGACACTGTACACACACACACATGGCATGTGAGACTGTACACACACACACATGGCATGTGACACTGTACACACACACACATGGCATGTGAGACTGTACACACACACACACGGCATGTGACACTGTACACACACACACATGGCATGTGACACTGTACACACACACACATGGCATGTGAGACTGTACACACACACACATGGCATGTGAGACTGTACACACACACACATGGCATGTGACACTGTACACACACACACATGGCATGTGACACTGTACACACACACACATGGCATGTGAGACTGTACACACACACACATGGCATGTGACACTGTACACACACACACATGGCATGTGACACTGTACACACACACACATGGCATGTGAGACTGTACACACACACACATGGCATGTGAGACTGTACACACACACACACGGCATGTGAGACTGTACACACACACACATGGCATGTGAGACTGTACACACACACACACGGCATGTGAGACTGTACACACACGGCATGTGACACTGTACACACACACACATGGCATGTGACACTGTACACACACACACACGGCATGTGAGACTGTACACACACGGCATGTGACACTGTACACACACACACATGGCATGTGACACTGTACACACACACACATGGCATGTGACACTGTACACACACACACACGGCATGTGAGACTGTACACACCCGGCATGTGAGACTGTACACACACGGCATGTGAGACTGTACACACACACACGGCATGTGAGACTGTACACACACACACACGGCATGTGAGACTGTACACACACGGCATGTGACACTGTACACACACACACATGGCATGTGAGACTGTACACACACACACACGGCATGTGAGACTGTACACACACGGCATGTGACACTGTACACACACACACATGGCATGTGACACTGTACACACACACACATGGCATGTGACACTGTACACACACACACACGGCATGTGAGACTGTACACACCCGGCATGTGAGACTGTACACACACGGCATGTGAGACTGTACACACACACACACGGCATGTGAGACTGTACACACACACACACGGCATGTGAGACTGTACACACACACACACGGCATGTGAGACTGTACACACCCGGCATGTGAGACTGTACACACACACACACGGCATGTGAGACTGTACACACACACACACGGCATGTGAGACTGTACACACACACACACGGCATGTGAGACTGTACACACACACACACGGCATGTGAGACTGTACACACACACACACGGCATGTGAGACTGTACACACACACACACGGCATGTGAGACTGTACACACACACACACGGCATGTGAGACTGTACACACACACACACACGGCATGTGAGACTGTACACACACACACACGGCATGTGAGACTGTACACACACACACACGGCATGTGAGACTGTACACACACACACACGGCATGTGAGACTGTACACACCCGGCATGTGAGACTGTACACACACGGCATGTGAGACTGTACACACACGGCATGTGAGACTGTACACACACACACACCCGGCATGTGAGACTGTACACACACGGCATGTGAGACTGTACACACACGGCATGTGAGACTGTACACACACGGCATGTGAGACTGTACACACACGGCATGTGAGACTGTACACACACGACATGTGAGACTGTACACACACACACACGGCATGTGAGACTGTACACACACGGCATGTGAGACTGTACACACACGGCATGTGAGACTGTACACACACGGCATGTGAGACTGTACACACACGGCATGTGAGACTGTACACACACGGCATGTGAGACTGTACACACACGGCATGTGAGACTGTACACACACGGCATGTGAGACTGTACACACACACACGGCACGTGAAACTGTACACACACGGCACGTGAGACTGTACACACACACACGGCATGTGAGACTGTACACACACACACGGCACGTGAGACTGTACACACACACACACGGCATGTGAGACTGTACACACACACACACGGCATGTGAGACTGTACACACACACACGGCATGTGAGACTGTACACACACACACGGCACGTGAGACTGTACACACACACACACGGCATGTGAGACTGTACACACACGACATGTGAGACTGTACACACACACACGGCACGTGATACTGTACACACACACACGGCACGTGAAACTGTACACACACGGCACGTGAGACTGTACACACACACACGGCACGTGAGACTGTACACACACACACACGGCATGTGAGACTGTACACACACACACACACACACACACACACACACACACACACGGCATGTGAGACTGTACACACACACGGCATGTGAGACTGTACACACACACACACGGCATGTGAGACTGTACACACACACACACACGGCATGTGAGACTGTACACACACACGGCATATGAGACTGTACACACACACACGGCATGTGAGACTATACACACACACGGCATGTGAGACTGTACACACACACACACGGCATGTGAGACTGTATACACACACACGGCATGTGAGACTGTACACACACACACGGCATGTGAGACTGTACACACACACACGGCATGTGAGACTGTACACACACACACACACGGCATGTGAGACTGTATACACACACACACGGCATGTGAGACTGTACACACACACACACGGCATGTGAGACTGTATACACACACACACGGCATGTGAGACTGTACACACACACACACGGCATGTGAGACTGTATACACACACACACACACGGCATGTGAGACTGTACACACACACACGGCATGTGAGACTGTACACACACACACACGGCATGTGAGACTGTACACACACACACGGCATGTGAGACTGTACACACACACATGTGAGACTGTACACACACACATGTGAGACTGTACACACAAACACGACATGTGAGACTGTACACACACACGGCATGTGAGACTGTACCCACACACACACGGCATGTGAGACTGTACCCACACACACACACACACACACACACACACACTTGTGTAAATTAAAATGTTTCAAACACCGACGTAGAGAACAGAAATACCTCAAAGTATTAGAAACCAGGTTTGTGACAAGGACGACAAGTTTAATAAACCTCAAACTAAATCATGTTCAACAAAAATAATGAGCGGAAAACAGTAAAGAATAAATAAAAATTATGGAAGAGATTTTTGAGTAAAAAGAGTACCCAGCCACAACTGTAATGAACCCAACTCGAGAAATTTGAAGACAACATTATAAACAAATGGTAGAGTTTGAAGTATTATGAGAGAAAACGAAGATAAATAGGAACTGTCAGAAACAACAGCCACTCTGCTCTTTGATAAGACATGTGCAACAGTTAGGTATCTTTATTCCGAAACGTTTCGCCTATATAGTAGGCTTCAGTCAAGTACTCGACTGAAGATTATGTTAGGTAAAAAGGACACAAGTACAACTAATGTGACATTTTATTGAGTCGAGGTTTCGCTCTCCAGGAGCTTTGTCAAGCCGTTACATATAATGCATGGACAGATAATTCTACTAGCACTTATACAATAACCATTTACTAGGTGTTACAAGAACAACCATTTACTAGGTGTTACAAGAACAACCATTTACTAGGTGTTACAAGAACAACCATTTACTAGGTGTTACAAGAACAACCATTTACTAGGTGTTACAAGAACAACCATTTACTAGGTGTTACAAGAACAACCATTTACTAGGTGTTACAAGAACAACCATTTACTAGGTGTTACAAGAACAACCATTTACTAGGTGTTACAAGAACAACCATTTACTAGGTGTTACAAGAACAACCATTTACTAGGTGTTACAAGAACAACCATTTACTAGGTGTTACAAGAACAACCATTTACTAGGTGTTACAAGAACAACCATTTACTAGGTGTTACAAGAACAACCATTTACTAGGTGTTACAAGAACAACTATTTACTAGGTGTTACAAGAACAACTATTTACTAGGTGTTACAAGAACAACTATTTACTAGGTGTTACAAGAACAACCATTTACTAGGTGTTACAAGAACAACTATTTACTAGGTGTTACAAGAACAACTATTTACTAGGTGTTACAAGAACAACCATTTACTAGGTGTTACAAGAACAACCATTTACTAGGTGTTACAAGAACAACCATTTACTAGGTGTTACAAGAACAACCATTTACTAGGTGTTACAAGAACAACTATTTACTAGGTGTTACAAGAACAACCATTTACTAGGTGTTACAAGAACAACCATTTACTAGGTGTTACAAGAACAACCATTTACTAGGTGTTACAAGAACAACCATTTACTAGGTGTTACAAGAACAACCATTTACTAGGTGTTACAAGAACAACCATTTACTAGGTGTTACAAGAACAACCATTTACTAGGTGTTACAAGAACAACCATTTACTAGGTGTTACAAGAACAACCATTTACTAGGTGTTACAAGAACAACCATTTACTAGGTGTTACAAGAACAACCATTTACTAGGTGTTACAAGAACAACCATTTACTAGGTGTTACAAGAACAACCATTTACTAGGTGTTACAAGAACAACCATTTACTAGGTGTTACAAGAACAACTATTTACTAGGTGTTACAAGAACAACCATTTACTAGGTGTTACAAGAACAACCATTTACTAGGTGTTACAAGAACAACCATTTACTAGGTGTTACAAGAACAACTATTTACTAGGTGTTACAAGAACAACTATTTACTAGGTGTTATAAGAACAACCATTTACTAGGTGTTACATTTAAGATGGGTTACAAGAACAATGGTTTACCTTGACTCATGTGTGCATCACGAGACATCGACTGCAGCAATACTCACCTGCAACACAAACATATAATATTAGAGATGGTTGCCAGCCTTGCAAGCAACTTTCAACACAGAACATTAAAATGCAACACACACACACACACACACACACACACACACACACACACACACACACACACACACAGCATTCGCAGAGACAAAGCTTACAGGGAAGATAACAGATGCGATCTTTCCAACTGGATATCACATCTTGAGGAATGGTGGAGAGAACAGAGGAGGGGGAGGAGTAGCCCTGTTCATCAAAAACCAGTGGAATTTTGAGGAAATGGGAGGAAACGACAGAGGGGAAGCAGATGACTTCATAGTAGAAACGCTTCAGACTGAGGGTCCAAAGGTGATGATAGTGATGTACAACCCACCACTGAACAGCATGAAACCAAGACAAGAGTATAATGAGTGCAATAGAGCAATGGTGGATACACTACCCGAAGTGGCCAGAAGGGCTCACGTGGGTAGGACAAAATTACTCATCATGGGGGATTTCAATCATAAGGGAAAACTTAGAGCCACATGGGGATCAGAAACGTAGAGAGCCAAGATGCTGGAGACAATATTGGAAAACTTCATGCACCAACAGGGGATATCACATATGAAAGGCCCCTTGGCGTTAGTGATCACGATGTCCTGATTTTTTAATATTTTGTAGAATTAACAGTGGAGAATGAAGCAGCACGAGCAGCACAAGAAAGGTGGAAGAAGCCAAACTTCAAAAAATATGACTACAGAGGTATGAGGCAATTCCTGCATGAGGTGCAGTAGGAAAGAGAACTAGACGGAAAGACAGTACATGAAATGATGGAGCAAGTGACCTCTAGGTGCAGGGAGGCAGAGGAGGGGTTCATACCATAGGGTAACAGAAAAACTGAAAAGACCAGACTGAGCCCATGGTTTAACTGGAGGTGTAAAGAGGCCAAAGCCAAGTGTGCTAAAGCATTGAAAAAGTATAGAAGGCAAAGGACTCAGGAAAACAGGAGCTAAGCAGAACTAGAAACGTACATGCAGGGATAATGAGAGAGGCCCAGATGCAATATGAGAACGACATAGCATCAAAAGCCATATCTGAACCAAAGTTATTATACAGTCACATTAGGAGAAAAACAACAGTCAAGGACCAGGTAATCAGGCTGAGGAAAGGAGGAGAGCTCACAAAGAGTGACCAAGAAGTATGTGGAGAACTTAACACAAGATTTAGAGAAGTATTCACAGTAGAGACAGAAATACTTCCAGCAAACCGATGTGGCAGTGCACCAGCAAATGCTGGGCATACTGCACATAACCAAGGAGGAGGTAAAGAAACTGCTAGGTGAACTAGATACCTCGAAGGAGGTTGGTTATTAAAACTGGGCAACTGCCTGAGGTGTAGAAGAGAGCAAATGTAGTTCCAATTTTTAAGAAAGGAGACAGACAGGTAGCATTAAACTACAGACCAGTGTCAATGACATGTATAGCGTGTAAAGTCATTGAGAAGATTATCAGAAGAGTGGTGGAGCACGTTGAAAGGATTGGGCTCATACATGACAGTCAACATTTCTTCAGGGATGGGAAACCCTGTGTCACAAATCTACTTGAGTTCTACGACAACGTAACAGAGGTAAGAAAGGAAAGAGAGGGATGGGTAGATATTGCATCTTTTTGGATTATAAAAGGCTTTTGACATAGTACCACACAAGAAACTGGTTCAAAAATCCGAAGAGAAGGCAGGAATAGTAGGAAAAGTACTGCAATGGATCAGGGAATACCTGACAGGAAGGAAACAACAAGTGTTGGTACGTGAAGTGTCAGAGTGGGCGCATATGTCGAGTGAGGTTGCACAAGGGACAGTCCTAGGTCCGGTGTTGTTTCTTGTATATGTAAATGATATAATGGAAGGAAGAGATTCAGAGGTGTCCCTGTTCGCTTATGATGTGAAACTAATGAGAATACAAGCAGATGAGGACCAGGCAAGATTACAAGGGGATCTGAATAAGCTGCAAGCCTGGTCTGACAAATGCCTCTTGGAGTTTAACCCAATCAAGTGCAAAGTCATGATGATTGGAGAAGGACAAAGAAGATCGCGGACGGTGTACAGGCGAGGGGATCAAAGGCTGCCAACTTCACTTTAGGAAAAGGATCTTGGGGTAAGCATTATACCGGGCACGTCCTCTGAGGTGCACATTAATCAAAGAACTGCTGTAGCATAAGGGCGCCTGGCAAATCTGAGAACAGCATTTCGACAACTAAGTAAAGAATCATTCACAAGACTGTACACCGTGTACGTCAGGCCCATACTGGAGCATGCAGAATCAGTATGGAACCCACATCTACTCAAACACCTCAAGAAACTGGAGAAAGTGCAAAAGTTTGCAACAAGATTAGTCACGGAACTGAGGAGTATGTCTTATGAGAAGAGGTTAAGGGAACTCAACCTGATGACACTGGAGGATTAAAGGTATAGAGGGGACATGATAACGACGTATAAAATATTGAGAGAAACTGAATGCCAGTTAAAAATCCAGATGAGTCATAGGGATGCTAGGAAGTATTTCTTTAGCCTTAAAGTTTTCAGGAAGTGGAATAATCTAGAGAGTGAAGTAGTGGTTACCTGGTTACCTGGAGGTTACCTGGAGGTTATTCCGGGGATCAACGCCCCCGCGGCCCGGTCCATGACCAGGCCTCCCGATGGATCAGGGCCTGATCAACTAGGAGGCAAGTTCCATACATAACTTTAAGAAGAGGTATGATAAGGCTCTAGGAGCAGGGAGAGTGACCTGGTAGCGGCTAGGGAAGAGACGGGGCCACGAGCTGTGACTCGACCCCTGCAGCCACATATACTTGAGTACATATAAGCGAGTACACACACACACACACACACACACACACACACACACACACACACACACACACACACACACACACACACACACACACACACACGTGATAGATGGGGATGCAATCTAACAAGTCTACGGAAAATAAGACTTGTGCACCATAACAAAAAATTCGAAAGTCTAGTGAAAATTGAATGCCAAAACGCTTTCCTGAAATAGGGAAAATAAAACAGGAAAATTGGCGCCGATGAAGGATCGTCATTGATTTTTGACAAAAAATCTCTTACACACTTTTTTTTTTAATTTCTGGGAAGTATTTTGATACTGTACAATATACGTTTTTCTCTCAATGCTGCACAATGAAAACCGGTCGAAAAACACCGAGGGTAGACTGAACTTTTATCAATTATAGAATTGATAAAAGTTCTGCCCAGAGCGAATAGCATATGCAAAAATGTTTATTACGCAACGAATGTTTCGCTATCATATTTGTAGGTAATACCCTTCATCCTCCAAACAAATTGAAACTATTTATAGCGTACATTTAGTGTCAAGCTGTGAAGTTAATGACAGCGGAAGTGACAGAGGAGTGCTCACTTAGGGAGGAGGTTCATCATACGAGCTACATGAAACTAAAAGATGTCAATGTTAAAGAATCTGGAAGGTAAGTTACCGTAGTACTGAAGAGTCTGGAAGGTAAGTTACCGCAGTACTGAAGAGTCTGGAAGTTAAGTTGCCGCAGTACTGAAGAGACTGGAAGATAAGTTACCACAGTACTGAAGAGTCTGGAAGGTAAGTTACCGCAGTACTGAAGAGTCTGGAAGGTAAGTTACCGCAGTACTGAAGAGTCTGGAAGTTAACTTGCCGCAGTACTGAAGAGTCTGGAAGGTAAGTTACCACAGTACTGAAGAGTCTGGAAGATAAGTTACCACAGTACTGAAGAGTCTGGAAGGTAAGTTATCGCAGTACTGAAGAGTCTGGAAGGTAAGTTACCACAGTACTGAAGGGTCTGGAAGGTAAGTTACTGCAGTACTGAAGAGTCTAGAAGGTAAGTTACCATAGTACTGAAGAGTCTGGAAGGTAAGTTACCACAGTACTGAAGAGTCTGGAAGGTAAGTTACCGCAGTACTGAAGAGTCTGGAAGGTAAGTTACCACAGTGCTGAAGAGTCTGGAAGGTAAGTTACCACAGTGCTGAAGAGTCTGGAAGGTAAGTTACCGCAGTACTGACGAATTTGGAAGGTAAGTTACCGCAGTACTGAAGAATCTGGAAGGTAAGTTATTACAGTACTGAAGAGTCTGGAAGGTAAGTTACCGCAATACTGAAGAATCTGGAAGGTAAGTTACCACAGTGCTGAAGAGTCTGGAATGTAAGTTACTGCAGTACTGAAGAATTTGGAAGGTAAGTTACTACAGCACTGAAGAGTCTGGAATGTAAGTTACCACAGTACTGAAAAGTCTGGAAGGTAAGTTACCACAGTACTGAAAAGTCTGGAATGTAAGTTACCATAGTACTGACGAGTCTGGAAGGTAAGTAACCAGAGTTGCAGAATCTGGAAGGTAAGTTACCTCAGTACTGAAAAGTCTGGTAGGTAAGTCATAGTTTCCTCTCTCGTACCCGATGTTAAAATTATGGAAGGAATTTCTCCACTTTTTCACCCTTGTCCATGGTTCATGGTCCATGGTCCAAAGTTCATACCTGGAGTATACCTGGAGAGGGTTTCGGGGACCAATGCCCCCGCGGCCCGGTCTGTGACTAGGCCTCATGATCCAAGGTTCATGGTCCAAGGTTTATGCCTCTAGCACAAGCCTATCATTTTTTCCATCAAGTTTTCTTAAATTTTTGCACTTGGTGACCCTTTTAATTTTTAAATTTCCAGGATCGTAATGTTCACCTTGTTTAGTATCTCATCAGAATTCATTCCTCCCATTCCGAGCCTAATCTTGTTGCAAACCATTGGACCTCTTCTAATTTTATCTCGTTCACCATCAGGCTGGGCCTTAATGCTGAGGCGGCGTGTCACTGGCCTTACGGCCATCGTGTATGATATAAATCCTGCATAATAACGATCTTTTTCTTCAATTGTTACTTGCAGGATCACCGCCTCCGAGGCTGTACTCTGTATTAGGTCAGGAAACAGGACAAGTGTTTCCTGACGAGGGTCTAGGTCATATGATGGCCCACAGCTGGAGATTTTGGTCAGGTTTGCGTTCTCTCTTCCCAGTACATCAAGAGGTGTATATCTCCCAGTGAATATACACTTGCATTCAACTTTAAATCTGGTGCTCAGTAATAACCCACAGAGACAAACTCGCCGAATTAATTGGTCTATATATTTCGATCCTCTTCTGGGATCTTCTTCAGCACATGAAGAGGATTCCACAGGAGATTCGAAATATACAGACCAATTAATCATGAGTTTCTTTCTCCATGTGCGTTATTATGGAGCATTGATAACTGTTCAATACATTTTAGTTATCCTTTAAATCTAATATTTCTACTTAGTGAAATAAGACGAGTTAAGAACGGAAGTTGTACATGGTCAACAATAAATCACCGGTATTAGGACATTATTGAGACATTTCTCCTGCTAGAGGCTTCAGCAATCAAATACAGAGAATCGAAGTTTACTGAATGTATAGAGCAGGTTTGGGTCAGTAGCTGCATGTTGGGGAAGGGGGAACTCGATAGTGGCTGTGGATGATTTGGGCACGACGAGTTTGGTGAGAACTTCTGAAACCATAAAACTTCCAGAGTTCTGTCTAATAGTAATTGTAGTTGTGATAAGGGATTTCAAGCAGCGTCTGTTGTACTGAACAAGTGCTTGAGAATGCATTACCTGCCCGTGTAGTGTATGTATAGCGGGGTAGAACCAGCTTGGCCAACACTCCTGAGATGCTAAAACTAGCGAAGTTTAGGGCCAATGTGCCGGAAACTGCGATTAATGACCTCAGAGAGTTTAGTGCTCTATAATGTGCAATATAATGAACATTCAGCAGGCATGTGTTGCGTGTTAGGTCAGCGTGAAGGTCAATGTTAATGATGGGCTGTCGGAGGGTGAGTAAGGAAATATCTATGAAGGAATTCAGGGAACCGTATTAACAGGACTTGAGTTCTGGGGGCGGGAAGTACAGTGCCTGCACTTGGATGGATGGATGGGATGTTGCAGTTCAAAGGGTCAGCAATATTCACTCGCCTAATATTTACACATCAAATCACCCATATATCCATCGGTCCTCAAGCAGCCACCATTGCACTCTTAATCCGAGCTCTCCACTCTTGTAGTCATACTTTCATTTTCCATATTGCCTATGAATCCTGCGCTATAAACCTATCCATTTATCCAACTTCCTCATCCATCTAGCACTTCACACATACATAAAAAAAATTTTAAACACTGTAAACAAAGGCCGTGCAGTAAGACAGTTATGCCTAGTTTCTCGAGCGAGTTTAAAGATCCAAGGAGATTTGTCTGAAAATTCTGTAGGTTTTCCCGAGAAGATTAGTTAGAACTTGAGACCATGTTAGGGATGAGGTATTTTATTATTAAATTCATGAAAATACTAAACTCATTAGTGTGGGAGAGGGGATAAACAAGAGTACTCATGTGTGTTGGTTTACTTGTAGCCGCTGGAAGAATGCTGCTTTCGTGGTTTCTCGTCTTCAGGTCGAGAATTTATCAAATATTTTTAAACAGTTCAAGTGGTTGTAGCACTAATTACTTCCTCTTACCTCATTTCATAGCTCTGTCACTATTAGAGAAGAAAACCCTATTATCCTTCGGTTGTAAGCCTGGAGAACTGGTCCAGGACCGGGCAGCAGGGGCAATGACCCCAGGAATCATCAAACAGGTTAGCAACAGGTAGTAGCATTTTTTTCCCTGTTGATGGTGCTATGGAAATAAATGGTATAAAATACCGACACGATGGAAAAAATTAAATATTATGCAACCCTTTATTGGCAACGTCTTGGCCCCACTGTGACCTTGGTCAGGTCACAAACACATCTGAACGTTGACGACAAAATATCACATACTGCATTTTTGTCTTGTTCCATATTTTTCCATATGCTCTATCAGTGTTAGGGATATAGTAGAAGAGAGAAAAGTATGGGTGTGTGTATATATATATGTATAGGGAGGGGGGGAAGCAAGGGTGCACGAGAACCTCTGGGAAAAGTGAAAATAAGAATTTTCAAGGGTGTATTTAGTGGCAGAAGTGAATACAACGATAATCCCCGAGTTGTACTCACAGTTGTGTTTGCAGGGTCGAGGCTCGGCTCCTGGCCCCACCTCTTAATAAAAATAAATTGGCCTGAATATAATATTGGTTCCTGACTTCCAGGGCAGTCCTACCTACTCTTGAAACTAAGAGTTTGCCTTCCCTAACTCCTCACATAACTCACTGTGTTTGTCTACCACCCCGAGACTAATGAAATGGTTCATAACATTTCTGTTGCACATTTGTGTTCTTAGCTTTCACCTGTAACCTCTTACTCCTGTACCTCGTATTGGCAATAGTAGTTTGTTTCTGTCTGCTCTGTCGAAGCCTCTGAGTACCTTGTACGTCGTTAACCTGTTTCCCCTGGTCCTCTCTTCAATGGTTGTCAGATTTTGTTCTTAAGAGACTCTCCTCACAGTTAAACCCTCTCAATTCTGGAACCAGTCTAGTTGAAATCATCGCACTTTCTCCAACTTCTGAACGTGCTTTCTAGAATGTAGGTTTCTTGGTGGTGCTACATATTTTTAAAGAGAAAATTATACGTCAATGGAAAGAGGGAGGGGTCATGACCCCCTTAAACCACACCTGCACCACCAGTATGGGAACGTAGAGAGGGAGATTAGCCTCCTTGCTGGAGATAAATTTTTCCACAAATGTACTGAAGTATTCCCTATTGAGGAGTCTGAAGACAATTGAACGAGTTGCTAGCCACGCATACACTCTGATGTAACGCAGTACACATGCTCTACTGACGAATCGCTGTATAGTCCTTGTGGCTTAGCGCTTCTTTTTGATTATAATAATAATCTACTGACGAATATGTTCAGTATAATCCTTAATTCCAGATCCTTTTCTGTATTTGCTTCCTGTGACTTCTTTCTTCCCTCCCAGTTTATACATTTTGATCTTCTATGAACCTCTCCGATTTCTGTTACTTTGCAACTGTCTGGTTTAAACTCAGGTGGACACTTAACTGATTACCCCCGCAGTGTCCAAGTTTTCTCATAACTTGTCTTAACATTTTCATGAGTACAAGGAAACCTTTAGGTGATTAAGGGTGTGTGGAGAAGGGATGCCAAGGGTTTTATTGAGGGTATATGGGAGAGACAGGAAGGTATTTAGCCGAGGTCAGGGATATAAGAGCATGTAAGTACAAGGTGTGTGTGAAGCAGTTTCATGGTCAAGGCTACTTTGAGTTTACTTATCATACTTATAAAGAAAATTAACTACACCAGCAACGTGGGACTACCCTCTTCTATACTCTAGTAAGAACAAATCTGGGTCATTTGGGAGTGCGTGGAATTTTTGTGAGATAACATAGCAGGGTATTGGGTGACTGGGAAGCGTGTGGGATGACGTGAAAAGTATGTGGAGTGACAGACGTGGGAGCTTACTAGATTACTTGGCAAGGTGTGGAAGAGTTTGAGATGACGTGGAAAGGTTCGGAATGACATGTGAAAATGTGGGAGGACGTCAGATGTGGAGCAGTGTGGGAATGGTGGAAGGGGGGAGGCGACATGGCAGGGTGTGGGACTGTGTAAGAAGGGTTAAATGTTTCTTTGAGGGGTCTGAGATTATTATTATAATCAAAAAGAAGCGCTAAGCCACAAGGACTATACAGCTTAATAAAGAAACTGGTATAGTACACTTGAGGGGTCTGAGAGATTACAGAAACAAGAGTACGACTGCGTAAGTGTGTAAAGACTGGGGAAGCGCTAAATCCTTACGGATGATAGAATGCATTCAGAATGGGACTCTGTTATATTTGATGCCAGGAAGGTTAGGTGCACAGCGTCCTGAAACGGACAAGTATACACTGTGAACACCATGAGTGCATAAGTGTGTGTAACCTCTTCAAAGTTTGCGAGAAAATAATGAAAAAGAGACGATATGAACAGCATTTTCATGCCAAGGAATATGAAAGTACGGGTGTACGAATTTGTGTGTGTACGAGTTTACTTAGTGGAGTGTGTGCCACAAGGACGCACGAGGCGCATACATGGATCTTTCATTGCCAACATTACAATGGTCACACATCTCTTACTCTACACTTCAAAACTTCAACCAGGATTGGCCATTACTTACGTATTTTGCTCTGGATATAATTTCTACCACTCCTGGAATTTATTACACATTTATTTAGCAATTTTTCTTTGGATACGACCCACAGCAGGCAAATAAAATACGGGTACCTATTTTTACTGCTAGGTAAGCAGGGACAGCAGGGTTGAAAGTTGCAAGGCCCATTCTTGCTTCTGTGCCTGGGAATCCAACCCGGGAGTTTGAGGTCAGCACTGAGAGACAGGATGAGGGACGAGAGCAGAGGGGAGGGGATAAGTGAGGATAAGGATGATGAGGACATTGGCGACTTGTGAGGAGGCAGTGACATGATAACGGGAACCGGACGAGCAAGAGAAAAAGGGGACTCATAACGTCAGGATTCCACACGCAGCCAAACTTTACCGCTGACAACCCAGTCTCCTCAAAGCATTGTTCAGTCACCCCTTCAATAGAGCATGTCAGGTCCCCATCCAGTCCCAATTACCCCTGAAATACATCTTAAATTACAATACTACATCTGAGCCTCACCCAACGAGATTACACAACTACTGTAGAGCCAAACGAAGGGTATTTGATGTTTGTCTGAGTACGGGATGGGTTGGGAAGGCGGACGAAGCAGTAGGGGTGTTGGTGGGTAAGGTTGGTGCTGGCGTGAGTGGTGGGGGCCTGTCGGACGTGTAATAGTGCTGGCTATTGGTCACTTCCTTATGGCTCCCGCTGACACGGATATCATCACACACCCAGGCACAAGTCCTCCACCTCCCGACCTGTCCGCTTCACCCACCAACCACTCGCTCAGTACAACCACTCGTCCAACACTCGTCCAGTACAATCACTCGTCCAGTACAAGCAAGCATTCGTCCAGCACAATCACTCGTCCAGTACAATAACTCGTCCGGTACAAACTCGTCCAGCAAAACACTCGTCCAGTACAATCACTCGTCCAACATTCGCCCAGTACAGTCACTCGTCCAACACTTATCTAGTACAAACACTCGCCCAATACAATCACTCGTCCAGTACTATCACTCGTCCAGTACAATCACTCGTCCAGTACAAACACTCGTCCAGAACAATCATTCGTCCAACACTCGTCCAGTACAATCACTCGTCCAGCACAAGCACTCGTCCAGTACAATCACTCGTCCAGTACAAGCAAGCACTCGTCCAGCACAATCACTCGTCCAGTACAACCACTCGTCCAGTACAATCGCTCTTCCAACACTCTTCCAACACTTGTCCAGTACAATCACTCGTCCAACACTCGTCCAGTACAATCACTCGTCCAACACTCGTCCAGTACAATCACTCGTCCAGCACAATCACTAGTCAAAAATCAGCTAGGCAAAAAACTAGGAAAAAGCCACGAGCAACAATTAAACGAAATAACAGACATCATCCAGATAAAACACTAAAAAAAGACAAACAAGACAAAAGACAACTAGATCAAAATAACTGGACAAAAGCATCTCATCATTTATTACAAAACAGACTCCATCAAATACTCTCGTCCAATGCAAGAACACAGCAAATAACACGTGCCAACACAGCAAGAACACGTGCCAACACAACAAGAACACGTGCCAACACAGCAGCAGCAACACGTGCTAAGCAAGACGCCCCAAAACGGCAGTAACACGCCCCAACATGGCAGCAATACGTCCAAACACGCTCCAACACAGCAGCAACACGCCCCAACACAGCAGCAACACGCCCCAACACAGCAGCAACACGCCCCAACACAGCAGCAACACGCCCCAACACAGCAGCAACACGCCCTAACAAAGCAGCAACACGCCCCAACACCCCCTAACACAGCACAGGTTCCAACACAACAAAAGACGTTGAGTGAAGACGCCCACACAGTAGGCTTCTTCAGTCGAATTCAAGGAGGCAACATAAACAATGGAGATGTAAACACGAAGTGATCAGTCCATCTGCCTCGAGGACGTAGTTATGAGACGGTGATGGACCCATAACTGCGTCTTCAAGGGTGATGGATTGATTACATCGTCTTTATATCTCCACTGCTTCTGCTGCCTCCTCTGTATTTGACTGGAGACGCTTACTGTCTAGGCGAAACGTTTCGGAATGAAGATACCTGACTGTGGCACAATGTGTCTTATCAACACTAATTAGCTAAAAATTACAGACCGGTAGCCCTAACCTCTCACATCATAAAAATCTTCGAAAGAGTGATGAGACTGCAGGTTACAAATTTCATGGACCAGCACAACCAACATAACCTGAACCAGCATGGTTTTAGAGCAGTACGATCATGCCTGTCACAGCTGCTGAACCATTATGACAGAATTACGGAGGCACTGGAAGACGACCAAAACGCAGATGTGATTTACACAGATTTTGCGAAGGCGTTTGACAAATGCGATCATGGAGTGATAGCGAACAAAATGAAGGCCATGGGCATTACGGGAAAGGTAGGCAGATGGATTTTCGGTTTCCAAACACACAGAACACAAAAAGTAGTAGTGAATAGGGCAAGATCCAGCATCAGCGAGGTCAAAAGCTCAGTGCCCTAAGTCACTGTCCTGGCACCTCTGCTGTTCTTCATCCTCATAGCAGACAGACAAAAACACCCAGCACACTTTTGTATCATTTGCAGATGACACTAAAATAAGCATGAAAGTCAGTACGGCACAGGACACTGAAAAAGTAAAGGAAGACATAAACAGGGTTTTCCAGTGGGCAGTGGAAAACAACATGACGTTCAATGGTGATGAGTTCCAGCTGCTTAGGTATGGAAAGAATGAAGAACTCAAAAGGAGCACTACATACAAAACTCAAGAGGGTGACTGTATGTGACTTGAAAAAGCCCACTGTGTGGGTGAAACGTTGTCAATAAAGGATCACATTATACTGCATATGTGTTTATATTTCCACAGGGTCACCAAATAGAGCGTAAGGAACACGTAAAAGATCTAGGAATAATTATGTCAGCGGACCTTTCTTTTAAAGACCATAACAAGACAAAGATCACGACAGCCAGGAAAATGGCTGGGTGGGTATCGAGAACTTTCAAAACAAGGAAAATAATGCCGATGGTGACACTCTTCAAATCGCTAGTACTCCCTCACTTAGAATATTGCTCAGTGCTGACGGCCCCGTTCAGGGCAGGAGAAATATCGGAGCTGGAACAAATACAGAGATCGTTTACGGCTCATATCGAGCCAGTAAAGCACCTAAACTACTGGGAACGCCTGCAAGTCTTGAACATGTACTCATTGGAGCGAAGGAGAGAGAGGTACATGATAATATATACCTAGAAGGTACTCGAGGGCCTGGTCCCAAATCTGCACACTGCCATAACAACATACTGGAGTGAGAGATATGGGAGGAAGTGTAAAATAAACCCAGTGAAGAGCAGGGGTGCGGTGGGGATAATAAGGGTACACTATCAACATCTGGGGTCCCAGACTTTTCAACATCTTACCAGAAGATATCAGAAACACTGCTGGAACAAGTGTTGAAGCCTTCAAGAGGAAACTAGACAAGTATCTTCACCAGGTGCCAGCTCAACCAGGCTATGATGGATATGTGGGGCAGCGGGCCTCCAGGAGCAACAGCCTGGTTGACCAGGCAAGCACCAGACTAGCCTGGCCCATGGCCGGGCTCAGAGAGTAGATATACTCTAGAAATTCTTCAAAGGTACATCAAAGGTAACATATCGATATAGTCATCATTCACTCCTTTGTAGTCGACCGATAATAGCGGAAATGTCTACAGCAACATACAATATAAATTAATAATGGTAATAACCAGTAGCACTATAACCACCGTTACTGTCACAGTCGCCCCTGCTCCTCGTGACAACACTACCACTATTTACACAACCCTTCGCTCGCACACCTCCAGCACTACCCTTAACACCCTCACCACACCACAGTATCTCCACACCGCTGTCATTACCAATACCACTACTACCGTAACCATTACAACAACCACCAGCCTGAAAATCTAAATCACCGTTACTACCACCATCAATGCCGAAACCGAAAGCGTCTTTATCATCCCAACTATAAATTACTACTACCACAACAACAATCAATAAATCACCCCTACTACATTCAGTATCTCCACTGCAACCACTGGTCAACAACCAATACTACCCATAAAACATCACTATTGTTGCCACCACCCCACAAAGCACCTCCATAACCAAACACATCAACAGTCTCACCAGCATCACTTACTCTTGTAATCATCACTGACATAACACAGGCACCACACGTACATCACATCACTGCATCAACACTCATTATAACTGCACCACCACCACCATGTATAAAAATGACATATACACGTATTTCGAAAATGCATTTTACAGATGCAATCATAGAGGTGGGGGAGAGGTAAGTAGGCCACCTGATATTCAACTTCTAACAGATAGAACATAAACAGTAGTAAATGAGTAAAATTCATCACATTACCAAAGTAAAATACTCAGTACCCCAAGGCATGATCCTGGCGCCTCTACTGTTTATCTCATAGCATAGATAAAATCACCCGCAACAGTTTCGTATTACAATTTGCGGTAAAAGACACCGAAAAATTGAAAAAATGCACACGCAAATTTTGGCTTTGTATAGTGAAAAATAATATGACGCTTACTGGTGATCAGTTTCAACTGCTTAGATATGGAAAGAATGAAGAACTCAGAACAGAAACTGTGCAAAACCCAAGAGAATCACCAAACAGAACGAGAGGAACACGTGAAGGCCGCGGTGGCAATTATGTCAGCTGCCCTTTCGTTCATTGAGCACAAAGTAAATGTCGCGACAGCCACGTAAATGATGAAACGAATGATGAGAACTTTCAAAACAGTGGAAATAGTGACAGTGGTGACAATATCCACATAACTTGTGCTCTATCTCCTTTACAGCAGGGGTCTCCAAACTGGGCCCCGAGGGCCACATGGGGTCCGCCACAAGATTTTATGCGGCTCGTAACACATTTGAAATATCTATAAATAGTAAAACTAATAAACCCTCATTTTCAGTCACTTAACATTAAGGATTTTATTGCGTGAAACAATTTGTCAAAATTTGCTCAAATTTTAGTTCTAACATTTTCAGATTTTTTATACACCTTTCACTTAAAGAAGAAAAAGGGAAAAGAACAGTGCATAGTGAGTGCCGCCTGTTTAATGAAGAATGGGGCGTAAACTACTTCTTTGTACAAGCAGTTGATAAAGCCTTTAATGTGGATGCCACGAAACTGTTGCACTATGAGTCCAAACATAAACCAAGTTATTCCCAGCTCACAGGAACACAGCGTTCGAAAAAATCAAACAATGCAGCGCAGGTTACTTTCCCAACAAGTTTTTTTTTTTTACGCAGAAGAGAGATGAAAATGAAGCATTAACCAGAGCCAGTTACAAAGTAGTTTATGCATTAGCTAAAAGAAGAAAGCCATTCACCGCTGGAGATCTGATCAAAAAATGTATGATGGAAGCAGTGGAAGAGTTATGCCCAGAAAAAGCAAATCTGTTCAAAATCCTCGGTCTTGCGCCAAATACTGTTGCTCGTAGATTTGAGGATACAGGAAGCAATATATTTCATCAAATTGCAGACAAAGCACGAAATTTTCAGTTTTATTCTCTCGCACTTGATGAATTGAATGATGTGACACATCACAACTAGTACTCATCCGTGGCATTGACAATAAATTTAATGTTACACAAGAATTGGCATCAATGTACAGTATAGGAACCAGAGAAGACATCTCCAAAGAACTGCAAAAACAATAACAAAAACAAAAAAACTGTTAGAATACATCCTGGAGTGGAATAAACGGCAATGTGTGACAGTTGATGGAGGAAAGAAAATGTCTGGGATGAATAAAGGTTTAGTTGGACAAATCACAAAAGCTTGTGATGGTGGATTCTCAAAGCCCATGTTTCTGCATTACATTATCCATCAGCAAGCATTGTGTGGAAAATATGTGGACATATCTTGCGTTCTGAACCTGTTGTTTCAAGTGAATTTCATTCTATCTCACGGGCTTAATCATCGCCAGTTTCGTGATTTTCTGAAACTGATTCTGAGTTCGTTGACTTGCCTAATTATACAACATTTCGACTGCTTATTTGTGGAAAGGCTCTGTCACGGTTCTTTCAGCTCAGAAAGAAACTGATTTATTTCTCACGGAGAAGAATCGATCGACCCACTTTTTTCAAATGTTGACTGGCTTTGGAAATTGGAATTATTTGCAGACGTGACAAGATATATGAATCAATTAAATCTAAAGCTGCAAGTGAACACATATTTTATCTGTTATCTATTCACGCATGTCAAGGCATTCGGGGGAAAACTGATGCAGTTGTTAAAATTTCATTAAGAAAGTGAAGCAGAATTTCTGTCTTCATTAACAACAGAAATCATTATTATTATTTTTATTTTTTTTATTATCACACTGGCCGATTCCCACCAAGGCAGGGTGGCCCAAAAAAGAAAAACTTTAACCATCATTCACTCCATCACTGCCTTGCCAGAAGGGTGCTTTACACTACAGTTTTTAAACTGCAACATTAACACCCCTCCTTCAGAGTGCAGGCACTGTACTTCCCATCTCCAGGACTCAAGTCCGGCATGCCGGTTTCCCTGAATCCCTTCATAAATGTTACTTTGCTCACACTCCAACAGCACGTCAAGTATTAAAAACCATTTGTCTCCATTCACTCCTATCAAACACGCTCACGCATGCCTGCTGGAAGTCCAAGCCCCTCGCACACAAAACCTCCTTTACCCCCTCCCTCCAACCTTTCCTAGTCCGACCCCTACCCCGCCTTCCTTCCACTACAGACTGATACACTCTTGAAGTCATTCTGTTTCGCTCCATTCTCTCTACATGTCCGAACCACCTCAACAACCCTTCCTCATCCCTCTGGACAACAGTTTTAGCAATCCCGCACCTCCTCCTAACTTCCAAACTACGAATTCTCTGCATTATATTCACACCACACATTGCCCTCAGACATGACATCTCCACTGTCTCCAGCCTCCTCCTCGCTGCAACATTCATCACCCATGCTTCACACCCATATAAGAGCGTTGGTAAAACTATACTCTCATACATTCCCCTCTTTGCCTCCAAGGACAAAGTTCTTTGTCTCCACAGACTCCTAAGTGCACCACTCACCCTTTTCCCCTCATCAATTCTATGATTCACTTCATCTTTCATAGACCCATCCGCTGACACGTCCACTCCCAAATATCTGAGTACATTCACCTCCTCCATACTCTCTCCCTACAATCTGATATTCAATCTTTCATCACCTAATCTTTTTGTTATCCTCATAACCTTACTCTTTCCTGTATTCACTTTTAATTTTCTTCTTTTGCACACCCTACCAAATTCATCCACCAATCTCTGCAACTTCTCTTCAGAATCTCCCAAGAGCACAGTGTCATCAGCTAAGAGCAACTGTGACAACTCCCACTTTATGTGTGATTCTTTATCTTTTAACTCCATGCCTCTTGCCAAGACCCTCGCATTTACTTCTCTTACAACCCCATCTATAAATATATTAAACAACCACAGTGACATCACACATCCTTGTCTAAGGTCTACTTTTACTGGGAAATAATTTCCCTCTTTCCTACATACTCTAACTTGAGCCTCACTATCCTCGTAAAAACTCTTCACTGCTTTCAGTAACCTACCTCCTACACCATACACCTGCAACATCTGCCACATTGCCCCCCTATCCACCCTGTCATACGCCTTTTCCAAATCCATAAATGCCACAAAGACCTCTTTAGCCTTATCTAAATACTGTTCACTTATGTGTTTCACTGTAAACACCTGCCACAAAGAGCTCACTGACTCTACTTCCTCTCAGTTTTTACACAGGAGGATACCAGTGAGGCTAATCTTTTCAACTTATCTAAATACTGAATCTCAGCAGGGTTTTACAAAGGGGCGTCACTTTTTTCACTAAGGTATTTGAGGAGGTAGATCATTATAAGTGTTTCACTGTAAACACCTAAACTAAATAATGTAGATCTTAATATTACGGATTGCGAAAAAGATTTAGGAGTTCTGGTTAGCAGTAATCTGAAACCAAGACAACAGTGCATAAGTGTTCGCAATAAAGCTAATAGTCATAAATAATAGGAGTCAACTCTATACATCCTTGGTTAGGCCTCACACAGTTTTGGTCCCCAGAATACTCTTTACAAAGGAGGATGACTAAAGCCTCCTTGTTCATCTGCTATCCTATTCTCCTAGTCGCAGCAATTACTCAGGAGGGATTAATTCTTTCAGATTGTGTAGCTTTATAACTCTACCATCGGTTGCCGTGTTCCTCCCTTACACTTTACATTGGCAGGTACACTCAACAGTGTTCCTTCGTTCTTATGTTCTTACTTATCAGGTACCCCTATAATTTTTGCACTCTCTTTTGTCCCCTTTGCCTTTATACAAAGGAACTATGCATGCTCTCTGCCAATCCCTATGTACCTTGCCCTCTTCCATACATTTATTAAATAATTGCACCAACCACTCCAAAACTATATCCCCACCTGCTTTTAACATTTCTATCTTTATCCCATCAATCCCGGCTGCCTTACCCCCTTTCATTTTACCTACTGCCTCACGAACTTCCCCCACACTCACAACTGGCTCTTCCTCACTCCTACAAGATGTTATTCCTCCTTGCCCTATACACGAAATCACAGCTTCCCTATCTTCATCAACATTTAACAATTCCTCAAAATATTCCCTCCATCTTCCCAATACCTCTAACTCTCCATTTAATAACTCTCCTCTCCTATTTTTAACTGACAAACCCATTTGTTCTCTAGGCTTCCTTAACTTGTTAATCTCACTCCAAAACTTTTTCTTATTTTCAACAAAATTTGTTGATAACATCTCACCCACTCTCTCATTTGCTCTCTTTTTACATTGCTTCACCACTCTCTTAACCTCTTTCTTTTTCTCCATATACTCTTCCCTCCTTGCATCACTTCTACTTTGTAAAAACTTCTCATATGCTAACTTTTTCTCCCTTACTACTCTCTTTACATAATCATTCCACCTATCTCTCCTCTTCCCTCCCGCACCCACCTTCCTGTAACCACAAACTTCTGCTGAACACTCCAACACTACATTTTTAAACCTACCCCATACCTCTTTGACCCCATTGCCTATGCTCTCATTAGCCCATCTATCCTCCAATAGCTGTTTATATCTTACCCTAACTGCCTCCTCTTTTAGTTTATAAACCTTCACCTCTCTCTTCCCTGATGCTTCTATTCTCCTTGTATCCAATCTACCTTTTACTCTCAGTGTAGCTACAACTAAAAAGTGATCTGATATATCTGTGGCCCCTCTATAAACATGTACATCCTGAAGTCTTCTCAACAGTCTTTTATCTACCAATACATAATCCAACAAACTACTGTCATTTCGCCCTACATCATGTCTTGTATACTTATTTATCCTCTTTTTCCTAAAATATGTATTACCTATAACTAAACCCCTTTGTATACAAAGTTCAATCAAAGGGCTCCCATTATCATTTACACCTGGCACCCCAAACTTACCTACTACACCCTCTCTAAAAGTTTCTCCTACTTTAGCATTCAGGTCCCCTACCACAATTACTCTCTCACTTGGTTCAAAGGCTCCTATACATTCACTTTACATCTCCCAAAATCTCTCTCTCTCCTCTACATTCCTCTCTTCTCCAGGTGCATACACGCTTATTATGACCCACTTTTTGCTTCGAACCTTTATTTTAATCCACATAATTCTTGAATTTACACATTCATATTCTCTTTTCTCCTTCCATAACTGATCCTTCAACATTACTGCTACCCCTTCCTTTGCTCTAACTCTCTCAGATACTCCAGATTTAATCCCATTTATTTCCCCCCACCGAAACTTCCCTACCCCCTTCAGCTTTGTTTCGCTTAGGGCCAGAACATCCAACTTCTTTTCATTCATAACATCAGCAATCATCTGTTTCTTGTCATCCGCACTACATCCACGCACATTCAAGCATCCCAGTTTTATAAAGTTTTTCTTCTTTTTTTTAGTAAATGTTTACAGGAGAAGGGGTTACTAGCCCATTGCTCCCGGCATTTTAGTCGCCTCATACGACACGCATCGCTTACGGAGGAAAGATTCTTTTCCACTTCCCCATTGACAATAGAAGAAATAAAGAAGAACAAGAGCTATTTAGAAAAAGGAGAAAAACCTAGATGTATGTATATATATATGCATGTGCATGTCTGTGAAGTGTGACCAAAGTGTAAGTAGGAGTAGCAAGATATCCCTGTTATCTAGCGTGTTTATGAGACAGAAAAAGAAACCAGCAATCTTACCATCATGCAAAACAGTTACAGGTTTCTGTTTCACAGTCATCTGGCAGGACGGTAGTACTTCCCTGGGTGGTTGCTGTCTACCAACCTACTACCTATAAATCATTATTGACCTGCAAAAACAATTTCGGAAATATTTTCTGATTTTGATGGAAAAACAGATGAAATAAAGCTATTTGAAAATCCATTTGACTGCAGTGTTGAAACACTCCCAGGTCAGTTTCAAATGGAAATTATTAATCTCCAATCAGATATGCTAAAAGAAAAGTATAAAGAAAGAAATCCCATCCAGTTTTATAAATCTTTACAGCCTGAACATTTTCGAAATTTGAAGCCATTTGCTTGTGGATTCGAATCAGTTGTTGGTACAACGTACCTTTGTGACAAAAAATGCACAATACCGTGACTGGAACGATACACAAATAACCCGACGACGTTTCGGTATGATTCTGTAAATGGTCCAAGTCGGACCGAAACGTCGTCGTAAGCTCCTCTCTTGTATGTGCGGGTTATTTGTGTACCTTTATGAACAAACATTTTCAAAAATGAAGTATGTCAAGTCCAAATATCGCATAAATTTTTATGATGAGCATTTGAAGTCCATTCTAATAATTGGTTCCTCAAGCTTGAAACCTCAGTTTACCAATATTTTGAAATTAAAAAAATCAGTTCCATCATTCTCATTAATCTTGTGCAAATTAATCTTGTGTCAGTTCTTCTCATCTGTAGTTCAGTAACTAATTATACTGTCATTATTATTATAATCAAGGGGAAGCGCTAAACCCGGAGGATTATACAGCGCCTGGGGGGGGATGTGGAAGGCATTCAGGCTTAATTCGGGGAACTGGAGCACAGATCCAATTCCCTAAATCAAGAGCCCCTCACCAACATCAAGGAACCTTCCTTGAGGGGAATTATACTGTCAAAGCACTGGTTTATGTTTGACATTTCTACTATATATCATTTCTCAGTGCAAGCAAGGTATTATTTCTTCACAATTGTCACATTTTTCTTTTGTTCTGAACCATATCATGCTGATTACAAAAAAAAAAAAAATGCAAATGACGCTTACTCATTTATTAAAATTTACCTTTTTCTTTGACCTCAAACAATGCGTATAATGTGATGTATACCTGGAGTATACCTGGAGAGAGTTTCAGAGGTCAATGCCCCTGCGGCCCGGTCTGAGACCAGACCTCGTGGTGGATCAGGGACTGATCAACCAGGCTGTTACTGCTGGCCGCACCCAAGCTGACATACGAATCACATCCCGGCTGGTCAGGTACTGACTTTAGGGAATTTTTTGTTTTTTTGTTTTATTACCTGGAGATGGGAAGTACAGTGCCTGCACTCTGAAGGAGGGGTGTTAATGTTGCAGTTTAAAAACTGTAGTGTAAAGCACCCTTCTGGCAAGACAGTGATGGAGTGAATGATGGTGAAAGTTTTTCTTTTTCGGGCCACCCTGCCTTGGTGGGAATCGGCCAGTGTGTTAATAAAATAATAAGAAAAATATTATCTTTAATTCTGTAAGTTTTTTTTTTTTTAATTCTTGAACCCTGGCTGTCACTCTAAGATTTGGCCTCTGGACCCTGAAAGGGTTAATTGGCTGTAATCTGTATGAAAATTTTAAGACCCCTGGTTCGAAGTATCACTGAGCGTTGACGGCTACGTTCAGGAAAGGGAGATTTCACAGATGGAACAAATACAGAGATCGTTTATAGCCTACTTGGAGCCAATAAAGCATTTAAATTACCTGAACTTGCGATTTTGGCTTATACAGCAACGTTCTTCTTGCCGAATAAGGTAAGTGAAAATTTATGTATGCAGTAATTTCGCAAAAAAATCATTCTGAACTTAATAAACACAACGAAAAATATTTTCTTAATAATTTATTGAAAAACTTATCTGAAATATATTTAGTTGGATCAAGCCAAATTAAATTGCACTTGTTATAATAAGTTTAGGTAAGTTTTCTAAGGTACTTTTGGTGCAAAATCATTAATTTTTCTATTAAAGTAAACGAGAAAAAATATTTTTAAATGTACAAGAGAAAATTTTAGAAAGGACTTAATTTTAAATGAGCTCTTGCTAATTAACCAGTTTTACCTATTCGGCACGACATATATATATATATTATCACACTGGCCGATTCCCACCAAGGCAGGGTGGCCCGAAAAAGAAAAACTTTCACCATCATTCACTCCATCACTGCCTTGCCAGAAGGGTGCTTTACACTACAGTTTTTAAACTGCAACATTAACACCCCTCCTTCAGAGTGCAGGCACTGTACTTCCCATCTCCAGGGCTCAAGTCCGGCCTGCCGGTTTCCCTGAATCCCTTCATAAATGTTACTTTGCTCACACTCCAACAGCACGTCAAGTATTAAAAACCATTTGTCTCCATTCGCTCCTATAAAACACGCTCACGCATGCCTGCTGGAAGTCCAAGCCCCTCGCACACACAACCTCCTTTACCCCTCCCTCCAACCTTTCCTAGGCCGACCCCTACCCCGCCTTCCTTCCACTACAGACTGATACACTCTTGAAGTCACTCTGTTTTGCTCCATTCTCTCTACATGTCCGAACAACCTCAACAACCCTTCCTCAGCCCTCTGAACAACAGTTTTGGTAATCCCGCACCTCCTCCTAACTTCCAAACTACGAATTCTCTGCATTATATTCACACCACACATTGCCCTCAGACATGACATCTCCACTGTCTCCAGCCTTCTCCTCGCTGCAACATTCATCACCCATGCTTCACACCCATATAAGAGCGTTGGTAAAACTATCCTCTCATAAATTCCCCTCTTTACCTCCAAGGACAAAGTTCTTTGTCTCCACAGACTCCTAAGTGCACCACTCACCCTTTTCCCCTCATCAATTCTATGATTCACCTCATCTTTCATAGACCCATCCGCTGACACGTCCACTCCCAAATATCTGAGTACATTCACCTCCTCCATACTCTCTCCCTCCAATCTGATATCCAATCTTTCATCACCTAATCTTTTTGTTATCCTCATAACCTTACTCTTTCCTGTATTCACTTTTTTCTTCTTTTGCACACCCTACCAAATTCATCCACCAATCTCTGCAACTTCTCTTCAGAATCTCCCAAGAGCACAGTGTCATCAGCAAAGAGCAACTGTGACAACTCCCACTTTATATGTGATTCTTTATCTTTTAACTCCACGCCTCTTGCCAAGACCCTCGCATTTACTTCTCTTACAACCCCATCTATAAATATATTAAACAACCACGGTGACATCACACATCCTTGTCTAAGGCCTACTTTTACTGGGAAATAATTTCCTTCTTTCCTACATACTCTAACTTGAGCCTCACTATCCTCGTAAAAACTCTTCACTGCTTTCAGTAACCTACCTCCTACACCATACACCTGCAACATCTGCCACATTGCCCCCCTATCCACCCTGTCATACGCCTTTTCCAAATCCATAAATGCCACAAAGACCTCTTTAGCCTTATCTAAATACTGTTCACTTATATGTTTCACTGTAAACACCTGGTTCACACACCCCCTACCTTTCCTAAAGCCTCCTTGTTCATCTATCCTATTCTATTATCCTATTCTATATATATATATATATATATATATATATATATATATATATATATATATATATATATATTATATATGCATATATGCATATATGCATATTCGGTAAGTACAGTACAGTCACAGACAGGCGATCTTAACAACGAAACAGTAACCATGGAGAAAGCAAATCTTCAGTTAAGGATCTTTCACACTATTCCATGCTTCATCGGGAGCTATACAAGACCTGCAATAAGTAGACTGAGGGGGAACTTTTCTCAGAGGAAAGGTAGTGTGTAGTCATTGGCCTGTTCTGCCTCAACTCTGAGAAGGCCAGCATCTACTTGCTACCTCTGCTCTAAGAAAACTTTCCCTTAGTCTACCTGTTGGAGGTCTTGCAATATTGCATAGCTCCTGATGAAGCATGGAATAGTGTAAAAGTTCTTGGACTGAAGATTCCTAGTCCCTATGACTGGTTTTGTCATTCACTCCATCACTGTCATGTCAGAGGTGCATCTACACTAGTTAAAAAAGCTGCAACATATCAATACCTCTCCTTCAGAGCGCAGGCACTGTACTAGCCCACCTCCACGACTCAAGTCCGATTTGCCAGTTTCTCTGAATCACTTCATAAACATTAATTTGCTCACACTCCAACAGCATGTCAAGTCTTAAAAACCATTTATCTGAATGCTCTCCTGACACACTCATGCACGCTTGCTGGAAGTTCAAGCCCCTCGCACACAATCTCCTTTACTCCCTCCACCTTTTCCTAAGCCAATCCCCTACCCCACCTTCCTTCCACTACAGATTGATATGCTCTCCAAGTCAGTCCAAACCACCTCATCAACCCCTCCTCAGCCCTCTGGATAATATTTTTAATAACCACTCACCTCCTCCTAATTTCCAAACAACGGATTCTCTGCATTATATTCACACTGCACATTGCACTCAGACAGGACATCTCCACTGCCTTCAGCCTTCTCCTTGTTGCAGCATTCACCACCGATGCTTCACACCCATACAAGAGCGTTGGTACCACTATACTCTCACACATTCCCCACTGCTTCCATGGATAATGTTCATCACTCGCCTTTTACCCCCTCATCAATTCTATGATTCACCTCGTCTTTCATAGACCCATCTGCTGGCAGGTCCGCTCAAAAAATATCTGAATACACTCACTTTCTCCATACTCCCTTTAATCTGATATCCAGTCTTCCATTGCCTAATTTTTTTATCATCACTTTACTCTTTCCTACATTCACTTATAATTTCCTTCTTTAACATACCCTACCAAACTCGTCCACCAACCTCTGCAACTTCTCTTCAGAATCTCCCAAAAGCAGAGTGTCATCAGCAAAGAGCAACTGTGACAACTCCCACTTTATGTTAGATTATCTTTTTAATCCCACATCTCTTGCCAACACCCGAGCATTCACTTCCCTTACAACCCATCTAAAAATATATTGAACAACTATAGTGATATCACGCATCCCTGTGTAAGACCTACTTTTACTGAGAAATAATCTCCCTCTCTCCTACATACTCTAACCTGAGCGTCACTATCCTCGTTAAAACACTTCACTGCTTCCACTAACCTACCTATTCTATACATATGCAACATCTGCCACATTGCTCCCCCTCCCCTATCCACACGATCACACGCCTTTTACTAATCTATGAATGTAATAAAAACATCTTTACCCTTATCTAAATAACGTTCACCTATATGTTTCACTGTAAACACTTGGTCTACGCACCTCCTATCCTTTCCAAAACCTCCTTGTTTATCTGCAATCCTGCTCTCCATCTTGCTCTTAATTCTTTCAATAATAACCACTAAAGTTAAATATATATAAACACACGTACACACAATATAAATATATATATATATATATATATATATATATATATATATATATATATATATATATATATATATATATATATATATATATATATATAATATATATGTATGTGTATATATATATAATTTCTAATTTTCCATTTCTAATATCTTTTCGTCAATAGCTGCAACGAAAATATTATGCCTTACAGTATTTATCTAATATTCTTAGCTACATTTATAGGTAGGGTTTAACGCAGACTACACTGTGCTGGCAGAGTCGAGAGTTTTGACTGGCTGCCAGCACTATTCTACTTGCTGGCTTGTTTGTCTTCTGGGACGAGTAGTGAGCTGGAAGAACATCTGATCTCGCATCTGTGGCTGCTACCTCACTCTCCCAATGGAAATAAGTCACTGTCTGACTTTTTTGGGTTATCCTAGGTTCTCTACACATATGCTGCTATGTATGATAATTCTATGTAACTGTATTGTGTATACCTGAATAAATTTACTTACTTACTTACTTACTCTCTCCCCTTCCCCCTGGTTGGACATCAAGGAAACACCTCTCGTCTCTACTCTGTCTGGAAGAACGCTGTTTTCCTCTGGTCTTGTCACGTAGACTCGTTTTCTGTATACATCGCTTAATTCTGTACAACTCTGTTCACACATTCTTATTTAGTAGTAGTTTTTTTTTTTCTTACATTTTCTGAGGTTGTGTCGTGAGACATTCATTATGATTCAGGTACAAAGTCTAAATCTAGACCTTGTTCTCATTGGCATCTACAAACGGTCGTAGTCGGGGGTTGGAAATTGCTCAACTCAGATTCAGTAATTTGGGAGTTTCTATCTTTTTTTTTTACCTTGTTTGGAGGGCATGTCGATTGTTCCTGTAAGGGGTTTGATCATTTTCCTATTTGGCGAACTGGTCACTTTACTGTTCAAGCAAGCTGTGTTTATTGCTCCTCCACTGGCAAGAAGTTAGCATATTTAGGAAATTGTTCCGGGTCACAGTCTAAGTAGAGTCTTGCTGAACACACTACATACACATACATTACTTATTCTAATACTTTAAAGCACAATGCTGTACAGTAACATACCAAATGGTACAGTTTATTATTAAGAGTAAAGTATTGTAAGTGTTTAAAGCACAGTTTAAATTAGATGTACAGAAATCTTACTTAGTTACTGACGCTATCCACTTGGTGATATGTAGAAGCCTAATTTCTCCAACTTTAGCCTGTAGTTATTAACCCTGGACCATTTTTTTTTTATATTTTAAAGTTCTCAGATGCTTATTGACTAATGCTGATTCTCCTCGTTATATCTCAAAATCTTGTTGATAAAGCACTATTAACTCAGTAAGATAAATGACGAGTTCGGAATGAGTACTGGTAAATTATTGCAAATCCAGAAACATCTTAGAGGTTTATCCCTAGAATCAATGAAGGTGGATAGAACAAAAACAGAACAGAAGAAAATGGGAAATATCGAAGGTGTCACAGAAGGCGGTGGAACAGAGGACATCTCTCAAAACTTACTTTTCTTAATTAACCCCTACTAACGAGTGAGAAGTGTTGGTCTTCAGAGGGACCTGCTTAACATTAGCCAGAAGGCTTGTTGCACTCAGTTCTTATTTTTACTAGTGGGCCCCAATTCCTGTGACGTCTTCGAGAATTTCCGCGTCTCACCTATGGCAGGATATAAGGCTCCATATTTATGCTTTAGTTTTACCGACCACCTCGAAAGGTTGATGGACTGATCATATCTTTACCTCGCTACTACCTCTGCTGTCTCCATATTTAGTCTGAATTTGATCGAGGAAGCTTACTATGTAGGCGAAACTTTTCTACAATAAACACTCAACCGGTGAACGTTTCTCTTATTCATCTACTTTTTTGTACTGAATATCATTTCCAAGTACTGAATATCATTTCAAAGTAGTTAGCATCGATCATCTAAGACCTTCAACGGCTTCCTTCGTTTACAATTCGGTCTGACTGAAAGCTGTTATTGCTTGGGCAAGGCAAAGCAGAATCATTGACATGTCCTTCACAGTCCAGGTGGAAAGACAGAGTGGGTACAGTTCACAGACTTATCAAATGCAGTCAGTCTGGACATCTCCCAAGAACACTAAAGCAGTAAACAGTTGCAAACTGTGCCATGCAAAGAGTATGTTACAATTTATTCAGCGTATGTTACACTCCCTATATATATAGGCTGGCTCCCAACAAGCGAACCGGGTGCTGAGGGTTTAACGATCAACAGGGTACCTTGATTCATTGACCAATCACAGGCAAACCTAACAAAGCTGAAGCAACGTGGTTCACCTGCGGTAAGCATTGGCAGACTTGTCTACCTGCTGGATGAGTGCGGTTCACTCTGGTTTCTGCTTTGCCATATGTCACCGTGGTGTACACTTATTATTCTATCTGTACATAATGTACATATCTGTATATAGTGAGTGAAGGCAAAATATACATTATAGTCTACTGCTGAGTTTTTTTTTTTTTTTGCTCCAATTCCAATTGCGACCAGGTCTCACAGGCCATTCTTTACCTTTGTAATACAAACCGTGCCCAATATCACCATACATGCAAGCGTAAGCACAATACTAAACTGTGTACAAGTTTCATGAAAATATTCCTGGATTTATTCACTTACAGGGAAGCCTGGCCCTAGAAACTTATTGGGATAAAAAGTTTCCATGGAGCCACATTTTAAATGGGCAAACAAGTGCGGAACTGCTCAGCCCTTCTGAAAGATACAGAGCTACTGGAACGACTCAGTGCTGGGGACAAGGTTACTTTTGAAGCTAAATATCACAATAAGTGTTTGGTAGTAGACCACTAGAAAGAAGTATTAGGAAGTGCCTGAGGTACTCCTCCACATGGACGAAGGCTTTGTGAGGAAACTGCACTAGTGTCCAAGCTGGCTACTCTTACTCAGCTCTATCAGTCCACAATGAAATTTCTAAGTTTTAAGCTTGAAACCTAGAACCACTCTGCATGTCTCAAGGGAGAGACTCCTCTTACAGTTTCCTGTCATGCAGTCACACAAAATGGGCAGACACACTGATGGCATTTGAAGATGATATTGATGCAGACCTTATTAAAGCCTGTGATCTTGAAACTGATGCATTCCATCTCAAACATGTCGTACACATAGTACAAGACAATATGTTTAGAAAAACCAAGCCCTTCGATGAATTTCCCGAGAGCTGCAAAGAAGAATTTGTAACAGCATCATTGCCTTTGTCTTAGTGAGGAGGATCACCGAGTGTCCCATCATCGAAGGTCAGATGTCCGATTCAACTCCTGCAGCATTTATCACCGTTCAAGTGCTGAAATTCATAAGCATCAAACAAGCCTTCAGATGGAACCACTACTGTATGTAAGGTAAAAGGACACATGTGCATCTAATGTGACATTTTATTGTGGCAACGTTTCGCTCTCCAGGAGCTTCGAAAAGCAGTTACAAACAACTACACAGACTTCTGCTCCAGTCAGGATACTAAGATCAAACGAGGCATCTAATCCACAACATATTCGGTTTACAACATTGCATACAATCCACAACACTCTTACAAAACAACCAACACGTTAAACACAAAATCAGTACTCTCCATACATACGCGCGCACACACACACACACACACACACACACAGGAATGCGGTCAACACAACGATGCTACCAAACCAAGTTTGTCCCCTAATATGACTCACTACTATACAATCTAAGCACGTTGCAATAACAAACTGTACAACCAAGACAAACTTTTCCCCACGCAAACAAGACCTAGTTACTAACACAGTCATCCCTCGCAAACTCGTAACACAACCTCTTTCATTCCACACTAGTTTATATTCACTTGTCCCACTGCGCAAGCAAAAGCGTAACATTTGATCTATGCCTGACAATTTCCCTAATGTGTTGGACACTAAATGTTAACTTAAATGCACTTAACATCAATTCAGTGTCATCGTCGCTAAGGTAAAAACCCAGGATGACACACCCAGGTCATCAAGCGCTGGACGTGACAGCAACATGCCTAAGGACCGCGTATCAATGGTACATAATACCGACAAGATGATGAATTAGACATGTGCAACATCTGGGCATCTTTACTGTGTAGACGTTTCGTCATCCAGGGGCTGTATCATTATGGGTATGTCCTTGTGCTGTTAAAGCCACTGGTTGCTGAAACATCTTCAAAGATACCCAGATGTTGTACATGTGTCTAATTCATCATGCCAAGGGATGACTCTGGGAGGAAATGTGAACTTGGAACTCCTTCACCCACTGATAGGACACTTTAAACCGCTTATAATCCATTTAATAAGCTTTTTATATATCATTATTTTCAGGGAAAATAAAACACAAATATACTAGCGACTGCAATAATCTATTACGCTAATAATGTGTGAGAAATAGGTAATTATTTGCAAAGTGCCACTTACACGTGGTTACTGCGAGGGGGAATAATTTAACATAAGGATTATAACAATGGAAAAATAGTGGCGAAAAGTACATTCACAATTAGTAATCCAGTGGAGCTCTTATCTTCATCACAGCCTCAGAGGTTGATCTCCACAACAGGTCTTCCAAGAACTTAAGACCTCCAGCCGGGTCTGAGAGTCTATTTCTCTGCCTTAAGCTAAAACTTAGCTTGCTCTTCATAGCGTCTGATGGATGATCCTCGGCGCTTCCTGTCTGTAGCGAGCTGCTCCTCCCATAATGAAAGAACAAAGGAACTTGTATTGCGTCCTCCTCCCTTACAGTCCACCTCGAGCGGATTGACAGGGTCGAAGCAGTATCGATATGGAAGCAACTTCGTTAATTATTTTCATGGTTGGTGCCTCAGAAAGACAACTTTGCTTTCCCGCACGGATGCGGGAAAACAGAATGGCCGACATTATCGAGAGTACAAGCAGAGTGAAAACAAAATTTTAGACACAATCAACATTGCAAGCAGTGTTAACGTTATAAAATATAAACAATGGAAAAAAAATTAGCATTATGATTTCGGTGCGTACAGACTTCAGGTAAGTAATTAAGCAGCCTCAATCTCTCTGGTTAAAACACACACATCAAGGAATGATTGCATCATGTCAGCCAGCGCTGTGACATCAGGGAAGACTTTTCTTCTTGAAATGTTCTCAGTGACGTGAAAAATGACAGTAAACTCTTTTTAAGGAAAACTAAGAGCTACGTTACCATGTGACATTTCCAGTTATCTAGATCATGTGATGCAACTAAACTATATTAGTTCTTTATTAAAAACTGATGTGCTATAAATTGTACTGTTCTTATCAGCAAGAGAAACCAAGTGACATGAAAAAAACACCTGGAAGATATTGTGCGTATGACCACCTGACTTAAGGCAATACCTTTGATATAACTTCAAAGGGTTTTGAGAGCTTTCCTACTCTCTTGTCTTGTACTTGCCTGGGCAACCCAGGCTGTTGTTGTTGGCAGCCCACTTGCCCACATATTCGTCACAGCCTGGTTGATTAGGAACTTAGCAGAGGCAATTGTTTAGTTTCCTGTAAAAGATTTCTACACTTGTTCCGGCAGTGTTTCCGATATCTTCTTGGCCTGATCAACCAGGCTGTTACTGCTGGCCGCACGTAGTCCAACGTACGAACCACAGCCCGGCTGATCCGGCACCTACTATAAGTATCTGTCCAGCTCCCTCTTGAAGGCAGCCAGGGGCCTACTGGTAATTCCGCTTGTGCATGGTGGGAGGCTGTTGAACAGTCTTGGGCCCCGGACACTTATGGTGTTTTCTCTTAGTGTACCAAAGGCGCCCCTACTTTTCACTGGGGGTATTTTGCACCGCTTGCCCAGTCTTTTACTTTCGTAGTGAGTGATTTGTGTGTGCAGATTCGGGACCATTCCTTCTAGGATTTTCCAAGTGTAGATTATGATATATATCCCTTGCCTGCGTTCCAATGAGTACAAGTCAAGTGCTTCCAAGCGTTTCCAGTAGTTGAAGTATGTGCAGTAAAGGTTCTCTGTACACTCTCTAGATCTGCAATTTCACCTGCTTTCAACGAAGATGTTATGTACAGCAATAGTCCAGCCTAGAGAGAACAAGTGATTTGAAAAGGATCATCACTAGCTTGGCATCTCTTGTTCTGAACGTTCTCTTTATCCATCCTATAATTTTCATTGCACTTGTGATCGAGGCACTGTTGTGATCATTGAAAGTGAGATCCTCAGATATTACCACTCCCAGGTCCCTCACATTTTTTTCCCCTCTATTGTATGATCCGAGTTTGTAGTATACTCTGTTCTAGTTATTATCTCCTCCAGTTTTCCATAATGGAGTAGTTGGAATTTGCCTTCATTGAACATCATGTTTTCCGTTGCCCATTGGAAACTTGGTTTATATGTTCTTGGAGGTTAACCGTGTCCTCAATAGACGACTGTCTCATGCAGATCCTGGTATCGTCTGCAAAGGATGACACTGCTGTGGATTACATCTCTGTTTATGTCTGATATGAGTATGAGGAACAGGATGGGGTTGAGTACTGTGCCTTGTGGAACAGAGCTTTTCACTATTGCAGCTTCCGATTTAACTATGTTTACCACTACTTTTTGTGTTCGATTGGTTAGAAAGTTGAAGATCCATCTCCCCACTTTGCCAGTTATTATTTTAGCATGTATTTTGTGCGCTATTACACCATGATCACACTTGTCAAAGGCTTTTGCAAAATCTGCGTATATTAAATCTGCATTCTGTGTTTCTTCCAGTGCATCCAAGATGAAATAGTGATCCAGTAGTTGCAAGAGGCAGGAACGACCTGCTCTGAACCCATGTTGCCCTGGATTGTGCAGTTTTGGGGAATCCAAGTGATTTGCAATCGTGCTTCTTAGCACTCTTTCAAAGATTTTTATGATGATTTGCTGCCAACTTTATGGAGTGGAGCTATATCCGTTGTTTTTAGTGACTGGAATTTCACCCATGTCTAAGCTTCTTCTCTATAGTATACTTAGGGCATGTAAAAGGGGTTTCTTGCAGTTCTTAATGAACACAGAGTTCCACGAGTTTGGGCCTGGGGCTGAGTGCATGTGCATGTTGTCAATGGCTTTCTCAAAGTCTATCGGAGTTAGGTAATTATTATAATCATGGGGGACCGCTAAACCCGTAGGATTATGCAGCGCACATGGGAGGGTTAAGGTATTCAGGCTCAATTCAGGGAACCGGGGCACAGATCCAATTCCCTAGCTCAAGAGTCCCTCACCAGCGTCAAGGAACCTCCCTTGACGGGAGTTAGGGTAATGTCGGAAATGTGGCATACACTGATGGAGTTTTGAGGCTCATTCATGAAAAAGTCATTTGGATTGTCGATCTTTAGACTGATTAGCGGTTCGCTAAACACAGAGTCATATTGGGATTTCAGTATCTCACTCATTTTTTTGTTGCCATCTGTGTAAATCCCATCTTGTCTGAGCAAGGGCCCGATACTTGACGTGGTATTTGCCTTGTTTTTGGCGTATGAAAAGAAATATTTCTAATATCTTTCAATTTCACTAATCGCTTTTAGCTCCTCCTTTCTCTTCTGGGTCCTGTAAGAGTCGTAAAGTAAAAGGACACAAGTGCAATTAATGTGACATTTTATTGTGGCAACGTTTCGCTCTCCAGGAGCTTTATCAAGCCGTTAACGGCTTGATAAAGCCATTTGAATCTGTGCCAGCTCTGATATGTCTCCGGCTCCTGAATGGAGCCGTCAACACCAAACAGTACTTCAGACGAGAGAGCACATGCGATTTGAAAAATGTCATTATTGACATCATTTACCATGTTCAGTAATAGAAGCATCATCTTCGATAACAACATGCCCTTAGATGAAGAACAAAGATCACCCACCCTGTTACAATTCTGGATGACCACCAACGATAAACAACCCTTTACAATAGTTAGAAGAACAATAGACAACAGAACAAACAGCAAACAGTGAGAAGACTCAAGAGAAGCCAGGCTGAGCTACATCCTGCCCCTCCCTCCCTCCCTCTCCCGTTTCTCTCCTTCCATTCTCTCCTTACACCTCACCTCCCCTTCCATTCTCTCTTCCTCTCTCCTTCCCTCTCTCTCTCTCTCTTCCCCTCCTCCTCTCCCGCTCCACCTCTCCCCGCTCCACCTCTACCCGCTCCACCTCTCCCCCCTCCTCTCTTTTTTATGAAATAGAAAAATGAAACACTGTATATTTCATCCCCTGCTTAGGGATCCTCGTCAGTATGCAATATTAAAACAAAGCTCAGTTAAGAGAATTTATATAAATTCAGGCCACATGATCTGACCTCCACTTTGAGTCAGCCTTAAGATATGCAGCCATGTACTCTGACACAGCTTCAAGCATACCCCCCTCATCTAATATTTTCCTTGTAAATCAACGATTACAATTCCATAGCATGTCTGCCTTGTGGTTATCAAACGTAAGATTGAGATATAATTACACCTTGCAAAAATCGCGAACACGCAATACAAGTTGCAAACATAACATTAGTGACATGACAGTTATCAAAAATTCGATCAGACTACTAATCGATACTAATGACTTTACATACCCAATATCGATATATTTGGCAATTGTCTTAGGAATTTTCTGCACATCTAGAAATTGGGTCCATTTCTAGCTGTAAGTTACTTGAATTTATGTTATAAATTTTGTCTACAAAACGGCTATTGGTTAATATTTTTTTTGAATGAGTAAGCTTGCTTGCTTTTATTATCACTGGGGTGCAAGTGCCATAGGTTGGTCATTCCTGACCTAGCAGAAAAATGATAGTTAAAATGTGTCTTGTATTACTGGGATGGACTCCAAGGAAATTCAAAGTCGGCTCTGATGAATTATTCTTTATTTTTTTTAAATAAGCCAAGAATAAATGTAAAAATCCGAAATAGAGAGAAAGGGAAGGAGAATAAAGGGAAGGGGTGAGGAAGCTGGAAAGATGCGATTTCGTCCTTATTCGAGATGTCGTTGCATCTGCCAAGACCGGTGTAGCTGCCCAGGCTGCCATTATTACAGGTATGTGATCTTCATTGAGAAGAATCTTCGATATAGGTGAAATTCCAGATACCTTAGAGAATACAGACACAGCTCCCTTTCACAAAAGCATCAGCAGATCAAGAACATAACAAGCCTGTAGCACTAAACATTATATTTAAAAATATTTTGAAAGTATCAAGACGCTAAAATACTGATTTTATGGAGAAACGTAAGCTACACAACTCACGTAAACATGGCTTCAGAGCAGGAACATCATCCATATCGCCACTGTTACATTATTAAGAAAAAATTATGGAGGCCTTGTATGCAAAGAAAACGCTGATGCAATTTACAAAGGTACTCGACAAATGAGGCGATGAAAAACTCATAAAATGAGGGTCAAAAGGCACATCAAAGAAGTGAATTTGCATAATTCCTAAAAGAACAAGAGTGGTGGTAAACAAAACAAAAACAAGCGGGATCGGGCTCAACAGTATAAAAGTTAAGTACTGCAAGGCACGATCCTGACACCACTGTAGCTCGTCCTCGTAGCTGACATAACAAGGTCGACCAATAAGTAAATGGAAAAATATGTTCTATTTCAACCGTGACAAGATGCGAGACAAACGAACAGCTCAAAGTGAGCATAGAGGCGGCTGGCAGACCGTCTCACAGACAGTAAGAAACAGGTAAAAGACTTATGATAATACTGTAGATGATTCGTTATTCAGAGAACACTAACGCAAAAAGCAATGAAGATCAGGAAAACTACAAGGTAGATAATGAGAATCTTCGTAACAAAAGAGTGATGGCAGTGGTGGTTCTTTTCAAATCAACTGTCTTCTCACGCTTCAAATATTGTTCTGTACTCGATGTCTTGAGAGAGAGAGAAAGCGACTATACTATCCTTCTCCAAAACATCACTTCATCCGATATCATTTATTCCTAGGATGACTTGATTCTAGAACATGTTCTTACAACATAATGATATTAACGAAATAAAGCCAGTTGGCCAAATGAAATAGCTGACCCACAGATGGTTCCAACCTCATGAAATTCCCTCTTTGTATGTCTCATAATAATAAAGAAGCTTTCAAAGGGGCTGATGTAGGTAACAGCTCTTAGCTTGTAAATAAAGTTAGGAACCTTAACCTAAACTTGTGAAATCCTGTGTAAAGAGAGAGAGAGAGAGAAAGAGAGAATTGAACTTTTCACAAGGAAAATACTTGATAGCCTGACTGCCATCTGCACACTGCCACAGCAGCCTCCTGAAGTGAGAGATACGAGAGGTAGTGTAGAATAAACCCAGTGAAAATGTTTGCCTCCATAAAGACTGACAACAACCGTGGACCAAGACTTATCAACCTGTTACCAGCAGGTTTCGAAAAAATATTGCCGGAACGATGACAAAGTTAATAGGAAATGGATAACTATCTCTTGCAAGTGCCCGAGCAACCAAGTTGTGATGGCTCCTCCTTAGTCACAAAACTGTCCTCAATGAGGTCACAAAGGTGTCGTCAATGAGGTCACAAAGGTTTCGTCAATGAGGTCACAAACCTATCGTCAATGAGGTCACAAACCTATCGTCAATGAGGTCACAAACCTATCGTCAATGAGGTCACAAACCTATCGTCAATGAGGTCACAAACCTATCGTCAATGAGGTCACAAACCTATCGTCAATGAGGTCACAAACCTATCGTCAATGAGGTCACAAACCTATCGTCAATGAGGTCACAAAACTGTTGTCAATGAGGTCACAAAACTGTTGTCAATGAGGTCACAAAACTCGTCAATAACACAACAAGGACCTTCTTAATGGTGTCACAACAATGTTCCCATCAGTAAAGTTAATATCAGAGTGAAGACAAGATTAAATGTATAAACTTTGAGGGAAGACACCACAAAGTAAATAATAAGGACCTGGAAATAATTATTACGCCGAACGTATCGCCAGAAGCGCATGTAAACCGCACAACACCAGCAACGCATGCGAGGCTACCAACTTGAATAGTCTCCAGAATCCTCAATAAGAGCGCTTAATGGCGTTCGTAGACGATTTATATCTGACCTGTTTTAGAAGACGCAACACCAGCGTCGAATCAACAACTTAGAAAGTACTTTCAAATGCTAGAGGAGGAAATATAGAGGTTCTAGATTAAGAACACACTACCGTGACTGGAACAATACACAAATAACCCACATATGGGGGAGAGAAGTTTATGAGGATCAGTTCTAGAATAGAGAATTGAGCTATTAAGAGAGGGTTAAGGAACGTACGTTCAAAACATGAAGAGAGTATATAGGTTCTATAAGAGAGGAGGTTGAACTGTGAGAAGAGGCTTCAAGAATTAATCTGATAACCTCGGAAGAAAGACAAGGGAAGTCATAATTCCGTACAAGGTACTCAGAGGTTTTTGATAGAGCAAACATGAACAAACTGTTTGAGATGCAAAGCAAGGGGGGGGGAGGACTTAGGACGTAGAAGATAAGAACACAAAATCGCCATAGAAATGTTAGGAAATATTTCTTAATATCAGAAAGGTAAACAAGGGCAGTGAGGTAGACCAGAAAGTGGCGGTGAAGGCAAACTCCACGCATAGCTTTTTTTTTTTTTTTTTTTTTTACATAAATCAATTTTACAGTGTAAGAGCTGTTATCCTACCTCAGCTCATTTTAAAGCCGAGCCCTATCTGATGTGTATTACCACCCCCAGGATGCGACTTACACCAGTCAGCTAACACTAGGGTACCTACTTGCTGCTAGCTGAACAGGAACAGCAGATGTAAGGAAACACGCCGTATGTTTCCACCCGTACCAGGGACTGAACCATGGGCACTCAGTGCGTGAGCTTAGTGCGCTACCAACCGAGCTACGAGAAAAGGTACGATAGTACCAGGCCAGGAATCAGTATATGCCAGCCAGCATTTTTCATTTATTTTTTTTTTTTTGGTTAAGGTTCACAGGCGGGGCCAATAGCGGAGTCTCGACCCCAGCAAACATAACGCGGCGAGTACAGACTCGTTAATAAGGCCACATTCTCCTTAAAAGGAGGTCAGAGAGCTGCACATTAACGTCTGAGACAAGGAAAGACACAATGCAGCGCAGACATAAATAATGGCGACCTTTTTGCTCTTAAGAAAGTTGGACGTAGCCAGACAGTGCACAATATTATGATGAAAGAGGAAGAGAAGGAAGATTGATGAATATTGAATGAGAGCAAAAGAAAAGACTGAAGGCAAGAAGACCGACAAGGAGAAAAAAATAAAAGATCAAATAAGATAAATAAAAAAGGTAAAGAAAGAGAAGAAAGGAAAATGCAAATAGACAAAGAGAAAATTAAAAAGGAAAGTTACACAATGTAGTCGATAAATAATGAAAACTTATTTTTTTTTCTTAGAAAAAAGTTGGACCTACGAGAGAGAGAGAGAGAGAGAGAGAGAGAGAGAGAGAGAGAGAGAGAGAGAGAGAGAGAGAATCATTTATTCCTAGGATGAGTCGAGTCTGGAACATGTTTGTACAGCACTACGACATCAACGAAAAAGACGGTTGACCAAATAAAATCGCTGGCCCACAGATGGCTCCAACTTCATCCCGTTCCCTAACTGTATATCTCTTAACAATAAAAAGGCTTTCCAATGAGATGAGAGAAAGAAAAAGAGGGGGGGGGGGTTGTTAAGATTTGTAAGAGAAGGCCTTACTATCAAACCCGCGCCTATTTGCAAAGGAATAACTAAATCTTAGCTGCCTCTATTTCTGTCAAGACATCATGGCAAGACCTCCCTTCACACTCTCCTCTCCCACTGGCCACACTACCGGATATAAACAGTTGGTGAAGTAGCCTATGAACTAAGAACAGTACTCCCTATAATGTAATATATCTAGACGGATGAACCTTATTAGAGCCAGCTGGTCCAGTGGTTAACGCACTGGTCTGTAAGTTGTAGAACTCACTGGCCATGGGTTCAACCCCCATCTGTTCTGTGGGTTGTTTTCAATCATGTTATTACTTTTTCGTGAGTCATAACAGTATTCTAGAGGCCACAGTCAGCCAGTTCCTAGTTTAATTCAATATTTGCAAAGTGCTTCTTCAACTGGTTCTTAGGAAATGGCAGTATTGCTTAGGCGCCTATAACTTGAGAGTACAGTTTAGTCTTATTAATTTGGAGGGAACAAATTACTTTACACATACCAGTGTTGGATTTGATGCCTCACAGCTTTATTCCCCGTTTGTCATTGTATAATAAATAGTAATTATTCTTCGTGTTTGAGTGTGTCAGATTTGCTGAATTTCATAAGAACATAAGAAAGAAGGAACACTGCAGCAGGCCTACTGGCCCATGCAAGGCAGGTCCAAGTCTCCTACCGGCTTAAGCCAATGTCCCAACCTAGTCAGGTCAGGCCACATTCACGTAAAGAAGGAACATGACAACTGACCTAGTAGCACAAACTAATCAGGTCCAACTCACACCCACCCACACACTCATGTATTTATCTAACCTATTTTTAAAACTGCACAATGTTTTAGCCTCTATAACTGTACTCGGGAGTTTGTTCCACTCATCCATAACTCTATTACCAAACCAGTACTTTCCTATATCCTTCCTGAATCTGAATTTTTCCAACTTAAAACCATTGTTACGAGTCCTGTCTAGGCTAGATATTTTCAGCACGCTATTTACATCCCTTTTATTTATACCTGTTTTCCATTTATACACCTCAATCATATCCCCCTAATTCTACGCCTTTCTAGAGAGTGCAGATTCAGGGCCCTCAGTCTATCCTCATAGGGAAGATTTCTGATACATGGGATCAACTTTATCATCCTTTGTACGTTTTCCAGAGCTTTCATATCCATTCTGAATGGGATCTTAGAGTCAGTTTTCCTAAGGAAAAAGAAGCTTATTGTTTTGAATATAGTTTCATATGGTTTATTACTTAGTTTAATAAAAATACAAGTTTTGTTGCCTTTCTCTGCAGCCTTAACATATTCAGGGCGAGTCCTGATTCTATTTTACTCTACATATGTTGTTTAAAATCCTATCATATGGTTCTGCTTTGCTGCTTACAGCTACATATTGTTAAGTTTACAAGTACTTCAAGTCGATCATATCTTTTTCTTTATCAGCTGGCATATCTCTAAATAGTATGACATAATAAAAACTAACTTTTGTATTTTTATCCACTAAAAATTGTTCAACATGTCACTGTGTGAGGTGTTGAGATTGTCTGCACTATCTTGTTTACGAGGGTTCCATCGCAGAAGTGCTAATCCCGGCATCCTGGTTGTGGGACGGCATGTGGTTCCCATGAGACAATCAAAAGTAGGGGAAGGGTAAACTGGCCTTGAAGACCAAGGAAAGGACAGTAGCAGAGCTGTGGTGGAGAGGCTGTACTTTCTTGGGGAAAGCTGGACTCTGTTAATACTCCCTTGTCAAGTTGTACTCTTGTTTTACCTGGGTGTGGAACCAAGGATTTTATTTTATACTGTAAATAAACATTTACTCGGTTCAGGTTATGTTAGTCCCGTGTCTCGGATATTGCAGATATATTTTACGTTATCTTCCCAGAGTCAGATCCCTGTGTCATTAAGTGAAATTGTATAATTCAGTGTTTTAATCAAATGGCCTAAATAAATTGTATAATGGGCTTATGAATATTTAAGTATTCCCTCTCGCTATTTTTAAATTGCATTCTAATTCTTAATAAGATTAGTATTACTTCGTTAGTGAGAACCTTGCAAAGTGTTAAGGTAAAAATGTTAAGTGGAACTGAACGAGTCTTCAGTAGTGTTGTGAGGAGAGAACTGAACAAGTCTCCAGTAGTGTTGTGAGCAGAGAATTTAACAAGTCTCCAGTAGTGTTGTGAGCAGAGAACTTAACAAGTCTCCAGTAGCGTTGTGAGCAGAGAACTTAACATGTCTCCAGTAGTGTTGTGAGGCGAGAACTGAACAAGTCTCCAGTAGTGTTGTGAGGTAAGAATTGAACGAGTCTCCAGTAGTGTTGTGAGGAGAGAACTGAACAAGTCTCCAGTAGTGTTGTGAGACGAGAACTGAACAAGTCTCCAGTAGTGTTGTGAGGCGAGAACTGAACAAGTCTCCAGTAGTGTTGTGAAGCGAGAACTGAACAAGTCTCCAGTAGTGTTGTGAGGCGAGAACTGAACAAGTCTCCAGTAGTGTTGTGAGGAGAGAACTGAACAAGTCTCCAGCAGTGTTGTGAGGCGAGAACTGAACAAGTCTCCAGTAGTGTTGTGAGGCGAGAACTGAACAAGTCTCCAGTAGTGTTATGAAGCGAGAACCGAACAAGTCTCCAATAGTGTTGTGAGGTAAGAGTTGAACGAGTCTCCAGTAGTGTTGCGAGACGAGAACTGAACAAGTCTCCAGTAGTGTTGTGAGACGAGAACTGAACAAGTCTCCAGTAGTGTTGTGAGGCGAGAACTGAACAAGTCTCCAGTAGTGTTGTGAGGCGAGAACTGAACAAGTCTCCAGTAGTGTTGTGAAGCGAGAACTGAACAAGTCTCCAGTAGTGTTGTGAGACGAGAACTGAACAAGTCTCCAGTAGTGTTGTGAGGCGAGAACTGAACAAGTCTCCAGTAGTGTTGTGAAGCGAAAACTGAACAAGTCTCCAGTAGTGTTGTGAGGAGAGAACTGAACAAGTCTCCAGCAGTGTTGTGAGGCGAGAACTGAACAAGTCTCCAGTAGTGTTGTGAGGCGAGAACTGAACAAGTCTCCAGTAGTGTTATGAAGCGAGAACCGAACAAGTCTCCAATAGTGTTGTGAGGTAAGAGTTGAACGAGTCTCCAGTAGTGTTGCGAGACGAGAACTGAACAAGTCTCCAGTAGTGTTGTGAGACGAGAACTGAACAAGTCTCCAGTAGTGTTGTGAGGCGAGAACTGAACAAGTCTCCAGTAGTGTTGTGAAGCGAAAACTGAACAAGTCTCCAGTAGTGTTGTGAGGAGAGAACTGAACAAGTCTCCAGCAGTGTTGTGAGGCGAGAACTGAACAAGTCTCCAGTAGTGTTGTGAGGCGAGAACTGAACAAGTCTCCAGTAGTGTTGTGAGGCGAGAACTGAACAAGTCTCCAGTAGTGTTGTGAGGCGAGAACTGAACAAGTCTCCAGTAGTGTTGTGAGGCGAGAACTGAACAAGTCTCCAGTAGTGTTGTGAGGCGAGAACTGAACAAGTCTCCAGTAGTGTTGTGAGCAGAGAATTTAACAAGTCTCCAGTAGTGTTGTGAGCAGAGAACTTAACAAGTCTCCAGTAGCGTTGTGAGCAGAGAACTTAACATGTCTCCAGTAGTGTTGTGAGGTAAGAATTGAACGAGTCTCCAGTAGTGTTGTGAGGAGAGAACTGAACAAGTCTCCAGTAGTGTTGTGAGACGAGAACTGAACAAGTCTCCAGTAGTGTTGTGAGGCGAGAACTGAACAAGTCTCCAGTAGTGTTGTGAAGCGAGAACTGAACAAGTCTCCAGTAGTGTTGTGAGGCGAGAACTGAACAAGTCTCCAGTAGTGTTGTGAGGAGAGAACTGAACAAGTCTCCAGCAGTGTTGTGAGGCGAGAACTGAACAAGTCTCCAGTAGTGTTGTGAGGCGAGAACTGAACAAGTCTCCAGTAGTGTTATGAAGCGAGAACCGAACAAGTCTCCAATAGTGTTGTGAGGTAAGAGTTGAACGAGTCTCCAGTAGTGTTGCGAGACGAGAACTGAACAAGTCTCCAGTAGTGTTGTGAGGCGAGAACTGAACAAGTCTCCAGTAGTGTTGTGAGGTAAGAATTGAACGAGTCTCCAGTAGTGTTGTGAGGAGAGAACTGAACAAGTCTCCAGTAGTGTTGTGAGACGAGAACTGAACAAGTCTCCAGTAGTGTTGTGAGGCGAGAACTGAACAAGTCTCCAGTAGTGTTGTGAAGCGAGAACTGAACAAGTCTCCAGTAGTGTTGTGAGGCGAGAACTGAACAAGTCTCCAGTAGTGTTGTGAGGAGAGAACTGAACAAGTCTCCAGCAGTGTTGTGAGGCGAGAACTGAACAAGTCTCCAGTAGTGTTGTGAGGCGAGAACTGAACAAGTCTCCAGTAGTGTTATGAAGCGAGAACCGAACAAGTCTCCAATAGTGTTGTGAGGTAAGAGTTGAACGAGTCTCCAGTAGTGTTGCGAGACGAGAACTGAACAAGTCTCCAGTAGTGTTGTGAGACGAGAACTGAACAAGTCTCCAGTAGTGTTGTGAGGCGAGAACTGAACAAGTCTCCAGTAGTGTTGTGAAGCGAAAACTGAACAAGTCTCCAGTAGTGTTGTGAGGAGAGAACTGAACAAGTCTCCAGCAGTGTTGTGAGGCGAGAACTGAACAAGTCTCCAGTAGTGTTGTGAGGCGAGAACTGAACAAGTCTCCAGTAGTGTTGTGAGGCGAGAACTGAACAAGTCTCCAGTAGTGTTGTGAGGCGAGAACTGAACAAGTCTCCAGTAGTGTTGTGAGGAGAGAACTGAACAAGTCTCCAGTAGTGTTGTGAGGAGAGAACTGAACAAGTCTCCAGTAGTGTTGTGAGGAGAGAACTGAACAAGTCTCCAGTAGTGTTGTGAGGAGAGAACTGAACAAGTCTTCAGTAGTGTTGTGAGGAGAGAACTGAACAAGTCTCCAGTAGTGTTGTGAGGAGAGAACTGAACAAGTCTCCAGTAGTGTTGTGAGGAGAGAACTGAACAAGTCTCCAGTAGTGTTGTGAGGAGAGAACTGAACAAGTCTCCAGTAGTGTTGTGAGGAGAGAACTGAACAAGTCTCCAGCAGTGTTGTGAGGAGAGAACTGAACAAGTCTCCAGCAGTGTTGTGAGGAGAGAACTGAACAAGTCTCCAGCAGTGTTGTGAGGAGAGAACTGAACAAGTCTCCAGTAGTGTTGTGAGGAGAGAACTGAACAAGTCTCCAGTAGTGTTGAAGTTTCTGTATGGTACAAAGGGACCAAAGGGCCTTACAGGATATTGCAAGAAACCCAAAATATTTCTATTCCTATGCAAAATCCAAGCTAAGAACTACCTGTACAATTAGACCATTATTGAGAGAAGATTCGTATACTGACGATGAACAGGAAATGAGTGAAATCCTAAAAGAACAGTATGAATCGGTGTTCAGCAACCCATTAAATGACAGCAAGGTAGAAAATGCAGACACATTTTTCACTCCAGCAGAAGGCCGCGCAGACCAACTAACTGACATTAGTACAAATCCCATAGATTAGGTGATGAGAGAGTGAGCTAGTGAGAGCGTACATTCGTGAACTGGTTATGTTCCTGGAGAGTTATTTTATATTTGCGTTCAGTACCATGGTTTCATTCAGTAACACCTGGAACGTCAAACATTTACATATCTTGGTTTGGGTATATTATTGCACTCACTGTCAAGGATAGGTGGCTTACGCAGCTGTTATGGTGTTTTATGTCATGCAGTACTGAACATGTACAAAAATGGTACTGCCAGTACTGCCTCTTTATTGATATGAGATGTGTTAAAAAATTAAAATAAAACAAGGAAACACTGTAAGTCAAGAGTACGTTAGTATCGGATGATGCTTGTATATTTGTAGTTTTAAACACGTAGCTGCAAGTACTTTCCTTATAGCCCTTGTGGCTTAGCGTTTCTTTTGATTTTAATAATAAAAAAGTACTTTCCTTTAAAGCTGTACTCCTATATAGAAGAAGGATTGTAATACTTTTCACACATTCATGTAGTGAATTTACAATGTCAAGGATGTTTAATTTGTGTTTCAGATAGGGAGATTAGGATCTTAAGTCCAGTCATTGGCAAGTTTGATCTTAAGCTAGGATTTAGTTAGTTGTAGAGGAGTGTTTTAATATGATAATTCTAGTCTTGGATTATATTAAATATTTACATAAGCTAGTTTTTAAGCTGAGGCAGCATGTAATGTATTCTCTTATATTTTACGTGTAACCTCCATGTTATACAATGTAATGACAGTTTGAAGTTCATGGTTGATGCTTTATTATTATTGATATTAAATATTGTGGGTGTATATTCTTCCGCTTATACAGGTGTGTGTATAGCAATGTAATGTCCATATTTGTTTTCCTATGTATTTATATATTTTTGTGTTTTGTTTTGTTCATGCATCACCAACTTCTGGTAAATACTCATTAAGGTTTAATGAGGTAAGGGTATAACCCTAATTGTTAGGATACTTAAGGTATTTCTTATGAACTTATTCCACCTCTAAATCGACAGGATGGGACCACCTCTACTAGTAGTCAAGAGAAGGCGGACCTCTTTGCTGAACACTTTGCTACCAAAATGCAAGTTCCTGATCCAGCAAGGGACCCTCCTTGGCTAGCTGCAAGAACTGTGTCAAAACTGTCAGTGGTGACAATAAGGCAGGAGGAGGTGCATTTCCTTCTTAAATCACTTGACCAAGAAAAGGCTGTGGGCCCAGACAAGTTGAGCCCAAGATTGTTGAGAAGATGTGCAGACCAGCTAGCAGCACCTCTAACTCGCATCTTTCAGCACTGCCTAGTACAGTGTAAATGGCCCTCTCCATGGAAAGAGGCAAATGTAGTCCCTGTTCACAAAAAGAAGAGCAGAGCAGAAATCAGCAACTACAGACCAGTGTCACTCCTGTCAATCACTGGTAAGATCCTTGAGACAATAATCTCAAGACAAATGACAGATTTTTTTGACTACCACTCACTACTTTGTGATCGTCAATATGGCTTCAGGAAAGGTTACTCTGCTGCTGATCTGTTGTTAAACCTCTCCACTAAGTGGCACCAGTCACTGGATGAATCCAAAGTCAGCTGTGTGGTAGCACTGGACATTGCTGGCGCTTTCGACCGGGTGTGGCACCAGGGCCTCTTAGCAAAACTTCAAGCACTGGGAATTGCAGGCTCTACGCTATGTCTCCTCAGTGATTACCTTCATGGTAGATCTCTAAGTGTAGTCCTCAATGGAACGGAATCAGCAAGGCATCCTATTGGGGCAAGCGTTCCACAAGGAAGTGTGCTGGGTCCACTGTTATGGAATGTCTACTTCAACGACCTTCTTCATCTCATCCCAGAATCACATGCATATGCAGACGACTGTACACTGACATTCACTTATCCAAGAGAAGAAATGCCAGCTGCTCTAAGCTACATCAATCACCAGCTGAGAGCTATATCAGCTTGGGGAAATAGATGGCAAGTAACATTTGCACCTGAAAAAACGCAAATGATGTTCGTCTCTAGGCACCATGATGGTAATGCTGGCGCAGTAGTAAGGATGAATGGGACGATGTTGGCACCTGGAGAAGAAGTTGATATCCTTGGGGTGAAATTTGACTCCAAACTAACCATGAAGAACCATGTTGTAAATCTTGCAAACAAGGCAGCCAGGAAGCTTACAGCACTTCGCCGTATCTCGCATCTGCTTGACAGTAGGGGTTGCAAGATCCTGTACGAGGCACAAGTACGCTCACACCTTGAGTATGCTCCACTTTCTTGGTTTGCCTGCCCCCCCTCTCATCTGCGACTGCTTGACAGAGTAGAGAACAGAGCAAGACGTCTCATCTCTCGCCTGGACCCATCCTGGATAGATCTGTCATTTCAGCAGAGCCTTCAACATAGGAGGGATGTGGGTGGCCTTACTGTTATGTACAAGGCCAATATTGTCAAAATACCACACTTGGATCCACTTCGAGGACAGCGTGAAACAAGCTTTTATGCCACAAGACGGGCAGAAAGCAGCAACTTCACTCTGGCTGTACCCTTCTCCAGAACATCACTCCATCTGAGATCATACATACCCAGGATGACTCGAGTATGGAACACATTCGTACAGCATAATGATGTCAACGAGATAACGTCAGTTGATCAAATGAAAATGCTGGCCCACAGATGGCTCCAACTTCATCCTGTTCCCTACTTGTATGTCTCATAACATAAATGCTTTCAAATGAGCTGATGTAGGTAACAGCTCTTAGCTTGCCAATAAAGTTAGGAATCCTTAACCTGTAAATAGCTGTCAATAAAGCTAGGGATCCTTAACCTTGTCAAACCCTGTGTAAAAAAAAAAAAAAAAAAAAAAAAAAAAAAAAACGGTGCATGTAAATATTTTTGTCTGCACTGGCATTATTAATTATTGTAAGAGGAGGGGTTTTGTAGGACATGTTGTTGGATGTGTAACTGGTGGTAATATGGCTTCAGCTATAGTGTTATTTTAAGTAATGGGATTGTGTGATAGAGGATTTTGTTAATATCCAGTATAGTTCTTCTATTATTAAACTCTTATACATCCTTGTATTTGTTGTAAGTAAATGAGTGGGCAATGAACTGGATTATATGAGAATGTCTTTGTATATAAACTTCCATGTACAATGTAAATAAGTGTGACATTCTTTGGATTATATAGCCTTTTGTGTTATAAGATACTGGTTGTATTTTATGGATATAATAAACCCACCTGTATGTTCAGGTGTGGTTTGTCCTTAGTGTAGTTACATGTATGTTTGGCATTTTTTTTGGGGGGTATCAAACATTTAAAGTTGAATGTGTGTTTCTTATGTATAAGTTTAGTGCTGGGATAGGGAACGTGGATTTGTTTTGTTGTTTTTTAGTATTTAATGGTTAACATGTCTTTGGTTATGTGACGTATGTATAGCATACATGTATAATGTGTATTGTGTTTTTTAAATAAAATATAAAAAAAAAAAATCCCATAGATTTTGAAAAGTGGATAATATGCCCACTCACTCAGAACCTGGACAGATTCATGGAATGCCCTATTTATAAAGAAGTGCAAAATACCACTAGCACTACCCCTCAGTATTCTTTGGAGAAAGAATTTAGATCTAGGTGAAATACTGGAGGCCTTGAAGAATGCAGACAGCTCCTTTGCATAAGGGAGGTAGTAGAGCACTAGCTAAAAATTACAGACCAGTAGCCCTAACTTCTAACATCATAAAAATCTTAGAGTGATGAAACTGCAGATTACAAATTTCATAGACCAGCACAACCAACATAACCTGAACCAGCATGGTTTTAGAGCAGGACGATCATGCCTGTCACAGCTGCTGAACCATTATGACAAAATTACGGAGGCATTGTAAGACGACCAAAACGCAGATGTGATTTACACAGATTTTGCGAAGGCGTTTAACAAATGCGATCATGGAGTGATAGCGCACAAAATGAAGACCATGGACATTACGGGGAAGGTAGGCAGATGGAGTTTCGTATTCTTAACACACAGAACACAAAAAAGTAGTACTGAACAGGACAAAATCCATCATCAGTGAGGTCAAAATCTCAGTGCCCCAAGGCACTGTCCTGGCACCTCTGTTGTTTCTCATCCTCATAGCAGACATAGATAAAAACACATGTTACACTTTTGTATCATTTCCAGATGACACTAAAATAAGTATGAAAGTCACTACGGCAGAGGACACTGAAAAAATTACAGGAAGACATAAGCAGGGTTTTCCAGTGGGCAGTGGAGAACAACATGACGTTCAGTAGTGACAAGTTACAGCTGCTTAGGTATGAAAAGAATGAAGAACTCGAAAGGAACACTATATACAAAACTCAAGAGGGTCACCAAATAGAACGAAAGGAACAAGGGAAATAATGCCAATGGTGACAGTTTTCAAATCGCTAGTGCTCCCTCATTTAGAATAATGCTTAGTGCTAACGGTCCCGTTCAAAGCAGGAGAAATATCGGAGCTGGAACAAATACAGAGATCGTTTACGGCTCACATTGAGCCAGTAAAGCACCTAAATTACTGGCAACACCTTCAAGTCTTGAACATGTACTCAATGGAGCGGAGGAGAGAGAGATACATGATAATATATACCTGGAAAGTACTTGAGGGCCTGGTCCCAAATCTGCACACTGCCATAACAACATACTGGAGTGAGAGATATGGGAGAAAGTGCAAAATAAATCCAGTAAGGAGCAGGGATTCGGTGGGGATAACAAGGGAACGCCATCAACATTCAGGGTCCCAGACTATTCAGCATCTTACCAGAAGATATCAGAAACACGGCTGTAACCAGTGTAGAAGCCTTCAAGAGGAAACTGGACAAGTATCTTCACCAGGTGCCGGATGAACCAGGCTGTGATGGATATGTGGGGCAGCGGGCCTCCAGCAGCAACACTTACTACGTTAATCTGTTATTATACAAAATGAAGTGCTATTGTGTATTACATGGTTTAACTTTTGCATGATCTAAAAAACAATTTCAGTACGATTTGTAAGTTAGCCCTGCCTGATCAATACGTATATTTTTCACATCTATGTTATTCAGTGGGATACCAAATTTATCAAAAACTAGAGCTAATCAAGTAAAACCGATAATATATTCGAAATAAGCACAACAAACTTATCCTAAAATCGGTGTAATATCATTGGCCAGAAAATGAGTGTTGACCATTATATATATAATGTACACTGGAAAAGACTTGGCCGAGGATCGATCGCTGAGGAACACGTGTAGTTGGTGTCAGTCCGTTCTGATGCTTGGTAACAGGAACTTTATACGAGTAGTACACAATGGGAGCTTTTATTAAATCAATGTTTCGCTCTGTGTAGAACTTTGCTACACCGGCGATACTTTGTTCCAGTGCAAACTTTTTCTACTATGTGCGTCTTTGTTCATTATCGGAGGCACGATGTTTGAAACCATTTCTTTTCATTATCACTCTTTTCTTATTGGTCAGTTAGTAATTTTAAAGGTTTTGTATAGCATGCGTCTATATTCTATATCCACAAGATATGCCTTGCTGAAGGCATTCTGGAAATCGAGGTGAATTACATATGTGAAGTTAACAGTTTTGCCCCAGGTTGAACATATGTTTATTTACGATTATTAAATAGTTATTTTTTTAGAAATTTTGTGATCTCCCTGTGTCCATTTATCTATTATCCACGTCATACAAAAATACTGTCAATCATGTTCATGTCGTATTCACTTGTAAGTCACTAAGCTATTTCCTTGCTGTATCTAAAGCCTATTGTTGCCGCATGTTGCAAGGTCCTAGTCACTGCTTAATTTATTTTATTTATCCTGATATATTTAAATAATTTTTTGGGGTTATTGTTGATGTTATGTGTAAATTTTCTATCAATTCCCATTTACATTTAATCTCTCTCTTCGTTCTCTCTAAAGCCTCATATTTACATGGTCTCGGGGTTGCTAGTCATTATAAATTTCTTTCACTGTTCAATGTAGGAGATACAAGGTGGGAACAAAAGTAACAATTGTGCTCCACTGTCATATCCTATAACACATTATGGACTGTGTGTATTAGGTAATAAAATATATAGGAGACTTTAGTAGTGCGGTGAAGGTTAGGTAAGGTTTGTCAGGAAACAGGTCAAGTGTTTCATGACGCTAGTCTTAGATGACCCGCCGTTGGAGCGTTTGGTCATCTGACCGAGGCCTTCCACTGGCTTACCAGTCCACCCCTATAAAAATTATGGTCATAGATATAACCTTAAGGTTTTTAGTGTAATGAAGATATTGTTAAACTTTCTAGTATGGGTTCAGTAGCAATGACATTTTCAAAGGTTTCCAGCAGGGCTTGAGCAGCTCTTCCCGACTACGAGAGTAATGCGTAATGCCTCGTTAGCAGAGAACGAAGGATCGAGCCTCTAGTACTTCTTTTACCGATTGATCCAAACGGGTTTGTAGCGCTTCATGGGAATACATATTTATACACGAATCCCTTAATTATATAGCTTGATCCTTATAGCACACGAGACCAGCAGTACCTGATGGTAGGTCAGCCCTGGCATGTTACTCTGGTAGGTTACCCTGGCAGGTTACCCTGGCAGGTTACCCTGGTAGGTTACCCTGGCAGGTTACCCTGGTGGCAGGTTACCCTTGCAAGATGTACGCAGAGGGAATCTCGTATTATTCACTATTTATCATAAAGATAGAAGAAGCGTTCTCATATTATTGTTCAAAATAAAAAGATTCAGAGTTACTTATCTTAGCAAACCACCGTATTTGCATCTACAAAAGTCTAAACCTTCTACGATATTTTTCTATGCATATGTTACATTATCACTTAAGACTGAAGCCATTCAAAAGAGGTATATTCAGATATATTTAAAGTGATATAGGGGGAATAACTTTCACAATCTGACACACAAAATTGGTAAATTTGCATCCACAAGCTTCAGTTACACTCTCTGCCTTCGCTGAAATAGGAGACTCCGGTATTGACAATGAATCCAAACGGAAGATATTTTTACCTCAACTTATTTCACTGCCCAATTTCAAGTTATCAGACAATTTGTTGCATCTGTGTCCATTTACCTAACATGGTAATACGTGCATAAACCTTCCCCCCCCCAGGCCTCCCCATTACAATAAACCAACATTGAAAATGTGAATCTGATACGATGAGGCATTCTCAAATTATGAACGAAATAAAAAGTTAAATATTCGGAGGAAAAAAATCAAATACTGAAAAGTAAACCTTCAGGGCAACCTGACAACAGCACAGCAGAAACTGATACTAAATTGTAGATTCGTAGTTACAAAAGCATATGCAAGCACGTGATAAAAATGCAATTCCTCTTTACTTCAAAACCATAAACAATGATGCAATCAGTTGTTTAGAAAACTTGCCACGCTTGATGTACACAGTGTATAAGACATTCCTTGCGAAGAATGTAACCATTCACACCTAGGACAAACATTTAGAATTTTTATAATTGGAGTAACAGAATACAAGAGTTGTGTTATCAGATAAGCACAACACAGCTCAACTGTTACTATTCACAAAAGTTACCTTAGATATGCACAAGAGAGTTCAACATTTATCTAGATTGTTAAAAAGCATTACCATAATCTTAATGGAAAATCTAATTTCACTTTTCATATTTTAAGCATACACACGTATAAGTACATGATATTATGACACTCAATACACGGGTGACCCCGTGGCCTGGCTGGCAAAGCTCTCGCTTCACACACGGAGGGTTCGGGTTCGATTCCCGGAGGGTAGAAACATTTTGACGCGTTTCCTTACACCTGTTGTCCTGTTCACCTAGCGGCAAATAGGTACCTGGGTGTTAGTCGACTGGCGTAGGTCGCATCCTGGGGGACAAGATTAAGGACCACAATGGAAATAAATCAGACAGTCCTCGATGGCGCACTGACTTTCTTGGGTTATGCTGGGTGGCTAACCCTCCGGGGTTAAAAATCCAAACAAAATCTTATCTTGTGACATGTTAATGGCACAGGTAATGTTATGACATGTGGTATAATGAGTAATGAAGGTAGAATTACTGACAGTGTTAGGTAAAAGGACACGTGTGCAACTAATGTGATATTGTAGCAACGTTTCGCTCTCCAGGAGCTTTGTAACGGCTTGATATAGCTTCAGCAGGGCGAAACGTTGCTACAATAAAATGTCATATTAATTGCACACATGTTCTTTTACCCAAAGTGATGTAGTGACACGTGTAATAAGACGTTATGACATACCTGGAGGTTACCTGGAGGTTATTCCGGGGATCAACGCCCCCGCGGCCCGGTCCACGACCAGGCCTCATGTCAAATTGAATGGCTTGACAAAGTTCCTGGAGAGCGAAACGTTGCCACAATAAAATACCACATTAGTTGCATCTATGTCCGTTTACCTAATATTTCGTCGGTAATTCCACCATTATTACTACGTCTCTATCGCCAACAACTTTTCGGTATCGCCATACTTCTTCCGCCGCAATAAAATGCCTGTCGAATAAGAGGTGATCTGGTGTGGTCAGAGGAAGGGGAGTGTGGCTTCAGTTTCCTGGCTGATGAGTCCTTCACTTGCATCAAGGGACAGCCATTGAAAGGATGCGGAATGGTAAGGGGAATTATAACAGTGAAAGAATTTCAAAAGCACTGTATCTCTTAAAAGAATATGGATTAATTCTAAACATCTTACAGCATGGTGACCAGTACTCCCTTAAATTCGTTCATGGCAGGAGATATATCGCCTATGTTCTCTTTACTCCATCTCTGTCATTTAAGTAGACTGTGAACAGCAAGAGGCCCAGTACCGACTCCTGTAGTACACCATTTTACGTCATGTTAACCATACTGTCAGCCACGCCGCCAGCCAGGAGAGAAACTTTCTCTTCCAGTACCACATACCACTACCTTCCTTACCAGCCTCCTGCGTAGAAATATGAAAGTCCTTACTAAAATCATGGTAACGAATTTCTTGTACTTTATCACAGTTCACGGTGTCTAATACTTTGGAGGAAAAAGTAATTTCATCAGGCAGTAATGCGCCATAGAAGAATCCTGTTGCGTTTCAGTGATCAAACTGTCTATCAAGGTGACTGAACTGCATTTGCATTGATTGCAGTAGTAATTGTGACATTTACAGAGAATCTTCACCGCGTAGGTCACTCAACTCTCGGTCATAAAACAAAAATGACAATAAAAACAAGGATAAAATCAGCAAACAGTAAAAGTAACGAACATGAACTTTCCACACAAATAAACACTCTCATACCAAGTTAAAATAACCAGTATCAGATAAAATACCCAATAAAATTTTAATGCCACATGACTCTTAAAAGTTCTGAGGTCCCTAAAGATACCTCGGCAAATTAAAAAAAATGAAGGTAGAAAGACCTAAGCAGTAGGGAAATTTTTAAAATATGTTACACACTCAGCGGCACGTCAAAAGCTACACCGATCTTATGATACGTATTAATTGCATTAATTTTTCTCTCAACTGAGATTAGGCTGATTGATCAGTAATTACATGTTATGGACCAACCTCCCATTTTGCAAACAGGCACTGTATTTGCCAGTTTCCTAGTATCTTATTGCAACTGCAAGAAAAATGATAGACTGAATAACTAGAACCTTCAAAACAAGGGATGTAAAGCCAGTGATGACACTCCATGTCACTCGTTCTCTCGAGGCTGGAGTATTTCTGTGTACTAACGATCCCCTTCAAGACAGGCGAAATTGCTGAGCTAGAAAATGTACAGAGAACCTTTACAGCTCGTGTAAACACAGTCAAGCACTTAAATTACTGGGAACGCTTGAAGTCCCTAAAACTTTACTCCTTAGAACGTACGAGAGGAAATACATCACAATCTACACCTGGACTGGTCCCAAACCTGTACACAGAAATTACTACTTATGAACACAAGTCTAGACAAACGATGCAGGATACCCCAAATGAAAAGCTGGGAAGCGATCAGTACATAAAAATCTGTCAAGAGGAAACTCAAAAGATTCCTCAAAGCAGTTCCTGATCAGCTAGGTTGTGGTGCATACGTTGGACTGCGGGTGGCAGGCACTAACAGCTTGATCAATCAAACAAGCAACTAGGCCTGGTCTCGGACCGGACCCTGGGGGCCTAAGAGACTCCAGGTATCTGGTTGAATATCCGTTTGTAATGATACAAACGGCCTGCTTAGCTCCTCTGTATATACCTTTAAAACAGTTCGGCAGGCTATCACTAGTGACTGTCCTGTGTAGTTATTAACTTTAGGATCTTGTATAACAGACAGGAAACTACGTGTTTTAGTAATTGGGGGCTATCTATTCCATAATCTTAGTTTCATATACCTAAAAGAAACCATTTGCAGACCTGTTTCAAGGTAGACTAGCCTGGGAATCGAATTTTGCTTCTTTCGACCGCAAGCATTGTCATGACTGATGACGTCATACGGGAAAATCCCTCATCAGGATGACCATCAAAGTAGGAAAACTCTCCAACCAGGTAAAGGAATAATACAAGGAGGGCTGAATGTTGCAATGTGTGTGGTGAACAACACATACAGTATGTGATCAACATTGAGGTGGTGTGGAGAAAGTCAGTGTCACCATCACTGAGGTGTTGTGCATCCGTTGCAGACTCGGCATGTGTCAGCGAAAGCACAGGTGTGAGTAACAGTAACAGGTGTTACACCTTGGCTTAATGCCACACAAGATAGAACCGATCACAGCCCACGCGGTCTACACCAGACAGTAATGCTGTTATTGCTAGATTAAGGCTAGGATACAAGTATCTCTGGTAGCATGGTTTGTAATAAGATGCCAGTGACATCAAATGCAAAGTGTATGGACAGAGACATACAATGGAGCTCAGTACTGAATCTTAGTGCCCAAACATCCAACCTTTCAGAGACATCATGTAGACCCTACAGGAAACGCTACATTTTTTTTTTTACACGGTAAGAGTTGTTACCCTACCTCAGCTCATTTGAAAGCCCAGTAATATCTGAGTTATACTACCACCCACCAGGATGCCACCGACAACAGTTGATTAACACTCGGGTACCTACTTACTGCCAGGTGAACAGGGACAGCAGGTTTAAGGAAACATGCTCAGCGCTTCTACCTATGCCGGGGATTGAATCACAGACACTCAGTATGTGAGCTGAGTGCGCTACCAACCGAGCAATGGGACACACAGTTTCATTACACTTGCTGCTCCTGTTAACCTTGCATTAAGTAGGTACCTGGGTGTAAGTCGACTGTTGTGGGGGGCATCCCAGAGAGTGGCAGTATCCCTTAGGGCTAGGCTTTGAAATGAGCCGAGGTAGAGTAAGCCTGTAGAATTTGTGTAAAAAAAAAAATGTATACGGTATCCACATTTTACGTCGACTATATAACTGAACTGTTTTTGAAGAGATTACAACCCAATAATGATTGTTTTAATGGTAATAAGACACTTAGATCATTTTTGAGAATATAGCTCCATATTATATTGTTAATTGGCTATATGTTGAAACTGTAATAAATGAATTGACTAATATATTATTTTCCGTGATGTAACTATGCCTGGTAGGGTCCGATAAAGAGCTAATGTGACCTCTGTAATCCTGTTTTTGCTTGAGCTACCGCTCACAGGATGAGCACGGGGTGGACAACAAACTAGCCGCTCAGGCGGCACAACTAAACCATGCAACCCACACCAGGCAGGACCATAACAGGTCCACGAGGTCCATATTTGGCAGGACCAATACAGGCCCATGCTGTACACACCAAACAGGATCATAGCTGGTTCATGCGGTTCACACCAGGCAGGATCATCACAGGCCCATGCCGTACACACCAAACTGGATCATAACAGGTCCATGCGGTTCACACAACTCGCAGCTTCTACAGTAACAAGCGCACAGCCTCCACTTAGCCAGCTACCTGCCACATCCTGCCGTCACGGGCACCCACGTACCTGCCTGCCTGCTGGGTAAGTGTGACAGGGAGAGAGAGCTGGGTGCCCAGGCCTTGGCCTCCCTCGGGGCACATGGTGGAAATTTCTGGCGACTGTTGTTGTCTCACGGTAAAAAAAAAGACATGAACATTAACTGTAAATAATATATACCCATACGTACGCTTATTGGGCCTTTTAGAACTTTCTTCCTAGGCCTCCTGTGTATAAATAAGTTTTTGCCCTTCCGTCTACGGGACGGGTGAGGGGGGTGCACAATATAGTTTCGGTACAAAATCTAAATAAAATTTTCCCTACGCTCACGCTAGCTCTGCCCATTATGTGTAGGTAAATCTTTGCTACATATCTAAACACACAATCTTCTTAAACTGACCCATTTCTAAATGTATCGTCACGACAGGTAAGTACATATCAGTCCACCGCACGAAAGTTGGTCACTCGCACGATGTTTGGTACAAGGAGGGTGGGGTGAGCCTACCTTACACTGCCTCCGTTGCTCGAGTTGCTGGTGGTTCCGGAGTGACGAGGAGGAGGTGGAGGTGATGCTAGGCCACGATCACAACACACACTAGCAGGCCACAACCTCCGCCAGCCCCGGCCGCGACACCCCACAAGGGGAGGGGCTAACCCCCAGTTTGTCAGCAAGTGGCCCCGCCTCTCCCCGCCAGTTGGCCACCCTCGCCCCGTACCCACTCCGTATGCTCGCTATTCAATTGTCAGTGATATTAAGCTACCACTGACAAGTGTAATGCTTAAAAAACATAACATACTACACTAACCCATCCCCATCAGTGTTGGCAAATCTTTTATGATTGGTATAATATTTGGTTAATAAGGCATCAGCCTCTTTTAAAAAGAAACAAGTCATATATGTTTTTGTTTAGGTTTAAGTTCTTAACATAAATAATTTTTCTTTGCAACGATCTTCAAAGAACATATATGCTGTGGACACATAAAAAGTATGTTATGTATATTGAACTTAGGATAAAACAATAAAGCCAAACAATGTGATTTATTTTTCGTACCCAGTCAATGGCACTTCACTTACTCCTGTCAGCTATGCATGGGATGTGAAGCAGTTTCAATGGAGAATTCGCCTTGGCAGCTCAATGAAGGTCGAGTAAATGTAAATAACTGGAGCGCCTCTAGTGGTGACTAGCAGCACTAAGCTCCAAAACAAACTCGTCTTGCCTGAAGCGTCATCCACATGCCAGCGAGACCACCTCGGTGACTCCCAGCTCAGTGGCTCACAACCTCAGCTAGGTTTCAAACCGAGTTTGAACCCTAGCTGAGGTGAGACGTACGGACAATGTAACCTATACCTGCGAATTTTGTGGGTAGCGACTTAGGAAAGAAGAAGAGAAAAGGCTACCCAGAATAAGACGATGAGATTCATCCTGTATCTGAGTCCAAGAGACGATTTTGACAGGACACAGATGTTACGGACACGTAAAAAGTACGTGGATTTAACTTAGAGTAACCCAAAAAAGCCACTCCCATACATGGTCTACCTACCTCCAGGTAAGTAGACCATGTACGACAGGATAACTACAACAACTGGAAAAACTTAATGTCGCAGATATCGTCAATCCAGAATACCTTCATGAAAATTTTGTCAGGGTTAGGAATCAAAGCCAGGATGGTACTAGGGAAAGTCGTCTCAAACACTTACCACACAACAATAAAATAATAATACTTTTATAATAATAATAATAATAATAATAATAATAATAATAATAATAATAATAATAATAACAATAATCATATTATTATTATTATTAT
>NC_091327.1:29829791-29877291 GCF_038502225.1 Cherax quadricarinatus
GATGTGGCTATACAACAGTTTTGGGTCAGTCTTGACTTTCGATGCTATGTTTTTTTTCATACTGTCACTGGGCCTCCCTCCTTACCTGTGCATACTCGTTCCTGGCTCTGCGACTAATCTCCCTATTTTCATGTGTTCTCTGCCTTCTGTACTTTTTCCATTCTCTATTGCACTTAGTTTTTGCCTTCTTACACCGTCGGGTAAACCAGGGGCTCGTTCTGGTCTTCCCATTGTTACTGTTGCCCTTGGGAATGAACCTTTCTACTGCCTCCTTGCATTTTGTTGCTACGTATTCCATCATTTCATTTACTGGCTTTCCTGCCAGTTCTTTATCCCACGAAACCTCCTACAGGAAGTTCCTCAAAACTATGTAGTCCCCTCTTTTATAGTCTGGCTTTTCCCATTCAACTCCTATTACTCTCTCCACTTGCAAATCTACTATGTATTCAAAGCACAGAACCACGTGGTCACTATCTCCTAGGGGACTCTCATATGTGATGTCCTCAATGTCTGAACTGCCCAGGGTGAACATAAGGTCCAATCTTGCTGGTTCGTCCTCCCCTCTCACTCTGGTAGTGTCCTTAACATGTTGGTGCATGAGGTTTTCCAGCACCACATCCAACATCTTGGCTCTCCATGTTTTTGGGACCCCCATGTGGCTCAAGGTTTTCCCAGTCAATCTCCCTGTGGTTGAAATCACCGATAACCAGCAACTTTGCTCTGCTCGAGTGAGCTCTTCTTGCCACCTCAGCAAGTCTGTCCACCATTGCTCTGTTGCTCTCTTCATATTCCTCTCTTGGCCTCAGCAGTTCTGTGGTGGATTATACATCACTGCAATGACCACCTTGTGCTCCCCAGACTGAAGTGTACCTATTAAGTAGTCCCTTTCTCCTGTCTCGTCTCTGCCTCCCATTTCCTCGAATTTCCATCGTTTTTTTACGAGCAGAGCAACCCCTCCTCCCCCTCTGCCCCTTCTATCTTTCCTCATGATCTGAAATCCTGGTGGGAAGATTGCATCTGTTATTGTCTCAGTGAGTTTTGTTTCTGTAACTGATATGATGTCTGGGGACTTCTCATTGATTCTTTCTTGCCACTCCTCATATTTATTCGTTAATCCATTCGCATTTGTGTACCAAACCTTCAACTTCCGTTCTAATACTGTAACTGTGGTCCTGGGGAAATACTGGGGTTGGGAGAGCAGGAGCCCTTGTGGGGGCCTGTGGGGGGTTGCAGTGGAGGTGGAGGAAGAGCTCCCGTAGGGTTGTAGATGAATGGTTCAGAGAACCGACACGTTGATAAATTAGACTCATATGCAAGCTTGCCTAACATTTGGGCACGACCTACTTCCACATTGGGCAAATGTGACACCACCTACGACTGCTACACCTCTCCTGCCTACGGTTTATAAGCTGCTTCTCAGAACATATACCGCATTCTATTCAGAATTGATGGACTGACTCATCGACTCAAGGCTGAGGGACTGATTACCTCATTCTCCTCCTGTTCTTCAAGATTCTCCTTTGTATGGACTGATGAAGCCACTGTGTGGCGAAACGTTTCCTCAATAAAGATACCCAAGAGTTGCACATGTGTCTAATTTATCAGCTCCTGTAGAAGGTTGCTGTAGAGGTAGGGTTCGTGGTGTGGGGGGTGGGAACAGAGGGATCGGTGTGTGATTGTTGGTTTAGATTGTTCAGTTGCCTTGAGGGTGTCTTGGTTGGAGTCCTTCTGCAGGTGCTTCTGGGGGGTGTGCTTGCCCTTCCACCTGTGCCTGGGTTATTCTGCTCTTCTTTGTCATTTCCTCCCATTCCTCCTCTCGTTTTTGCACCCTCTCTTTCAGTTTCATCCTTTCCTCCTGTGTTCTGTCTCGATCGAGGTGTGTGTGTGTGTGTGTTACCTTGAGGGAGGTCAGAATAGATATAATGTTAAGGCTTCTTGACTGAAGGAAGGAGTTCAGTTAGGTTACAGTTGGTGCCTCTGGCGGAATACAGTACAATTAGTACTAGTTACCAATCTACCCTACTAGAAACCCGGTAGCCGAAGTGGTAGAGCGTTGGACCTGTCAATTTTAGGACCACAGTTCGAGCCTCTCCTCCATCTTTCTGTTTATTCAGTGACAGTTGTTTATTGTGACTTTATCTGTATTTCGAGAAAATCTTGTTCGAAAATTTCCATAAAATATGAGTTGAGTAAAAACATTATATTCAAATTACTTCTATATACCATACCACTGACTCTAATATTTTATACAAATAAATGTGAAGAAAAAATATGTATAACTGAAATTACTTATGAGTCTAACTTCTATTGTTCTTGAGTGATTTAGACAGTTACTGTACTTTGCATGTAGTACAACCTGCTACTACAGCCCTGCAGTACATGTACTAAATAATTTATTATTTTTTTTTTTTATTATCACACCGGCCGATTCCCACCAAGGCAGGGTGGCCCGAAAAAGAAAAACTTTCACCATCATTCACTCCATCACTGTCTTGCCAGAAGGGTGCTTTACACTACAGTTTTTAAACTGCAACATTAACACCCCTCCTTCAGAGTGCAGGCACTGTACTTCCCATCTCCAGGACTCAAGTCCGGCCTGCCGGTTTCCCTGAATCCCTTCATAAATGTTACTTTGCTCACACTCCAACAGCACGTCAAGTATTAAAAACCATTTGTCTCCATTCACTCCTATCAAACACGCTCACGCATGCCTGCTGGAAGTCCAAGCCCCTCGCACACAAAACCTCCTTTACCCCCTCCCTCCAACCCTTCCTAGGCCGACCCCTACCCCGCCTTCCTTCCACTACAGACTGATACACTCTTGAAGTCATTCTGTTTCGCTCCATTCTCTCTACATGTCCGAACCACCTCAACAACCCTTCCTCAGCCCTCTGGACAACAGTTTTGGTAATCCCGCACCTCCTCCTAACTTCCAAACTACGAATTCTCTGCATTATATTCACACCACACATTGCCCTCAGACATGACATCTCCACTGCCTCCAGCCTTCTCCTCGCTGCAACATTCATCACCCACGCTTCACACCCATATAAGAGCGTTGGTAAAACTATACTCTCATACATTCCCCTCTTTGCCTCCAAGGACAAAGTTCTTTGTCTCCACAGACTCCTAAGTGCACCACTCACTCTTTTTCCCTCATCAATTCTATGATTCACCTCATCTTTCATAGACCCATCCGCTGACACGTCCACTCCCAAATATCTGAATACGTTCACCTCCTCCATACTCTCTCCCTCCAATCTGATATTCAATCTTTCATCACCTAATCTTTTTGTTATCCTCATAACCTTACTCTTTCCTGTATTCACCTTTAATTTTCTTCTTTTGCACACCCTACCAAATTCATCCACCAATCTCTGCAACTTCTCTTCAGAATCTCCCAAGAGCACAGTGTCATCAGCAAAGAGCAGCTGTGACAACTCCCACTTTGTGTGTGATTCTTTATCTTTTAACTCCACGCCTCTTGCCAAGACCCTCGCATTTACTTCTCTTACAACCCCATCTATAAATATATTAAACAACCACGGTGACATCACACATCCTTGTCTAAGGCCTACTTTTACTGGGAAAAAATTTCCCTCTTTCCTACATACTCTAACTTGAGCCTCACTATCCTCGTAAAAACTCTTCACTGCTTTCAGTAACCTACCTCCTACACCATACACTTGCAACATCTGCCACATTGCCCCCCTATCCACCCTGTCATACGCCTTTTCCAAATCCATAAATGCCACAAAGACCTCTTTAGCCTTATCTAAATACTGTTCACTTATATGTTTCACTGTAAACACCTGGTCCACACACCCCCTACCTTTCCTAAAGCCTCCTTGTTCATCTGCTATCCTATTCTCCGTCTTACTCTTAATTCTTTCAATTATAACTCTACCATACACTTTACCAGGTACACTCAACAGACTTATCCCCCTATAATTTTTGCACTCTCTTTTATCCCCTTTGCCTTTATACAAAGGAACTATGCATGCTCTCTGCCAATCCCTAGGTACCTTACCCTCTTCCATACATTTATTAAATAATTGCACCAACCACTCCAAAACTATATCCCCACCTGCTTTTAACATTTCTATCTTTATCCCATCAATCCCGGCTGCCTTACCCCCTTTCATTTTACCTACTGCCTCACGAACTTCCCCCACACTCACAACTGGCTCTTCCTCACTCCTACAAGATGTTATTCCTCCTTGCCCTATACACGAAATCACAGCTTCCCTATCTTCATCAACATTTAACAATTCCTCAAAATATTCCTTCCATCTTCCCAATACCTCTAACTCTCCATTTAATAACTCTCCTCTCCTATTTTTAACTGACAAATCCATTTGTTCTCTAGGCTTTCTTAACTTGTTAATCTCACTCCAAAACTTTTTCTTATTTTCAACAAAATTTGTTGATAACATCTCACCCACTCTCTCATTTGCTCTCTTTTTACATTGCTTCACCACTCTCTTAACTTCTCTCTTTTTCTCCATATACTCTTCCCTCCTTGCATCACTTCTACTTTGTAAAAACTTCTCATATGCTAACTTTTTCTCCCTTACTACTCTCTTTACATCATCATTCCACCAATCGCTCCTCTTCCCTCCTGCACCCACTTTCCTGTAACCACAAACTTCTGCTGAACACTCTAACACTACATTTTTAAACCTACCCCATACCTCTTCGACCCCATTGCCTATGCTCTCATTAGCCCATCTATCCTCCAATAGCTGTTTATATCTTACCCTAACTGCCTCCTCTTTTAGTTTATAAACCTTCACCTCTCTCTTCCCTGATGCTTCTATTCTCCTTGTATCCCATCTACCTTTTACTCTCAGTGTAGCTACAACTAGAAAGTGATCTGATATATCTGTGGCCCCTCTATAAACATGTACATCCTTAAGTCTACTCAACAGTCTTTTATCTACCAATACATAATCCAACAAACTACTGTCATTTCGCCCTACATCATATCGTGTATACTTATTTATCCTCTTTTTCTTAAAATATGTATTACCTATAACTAAACCCCTTTCTATACAAAGTTCAATCAAAGGGCTCCCATTATCATTTACACCTGGCACCCCAAACTTACCTACCACACCCTCTCTAAAAGTTTCTCCTACTTTAGCATTCAAGTCCCCTACCACAATTACTCTCTCACTTGGTTCAAAGGCTCCTATACATTCACTTAACATCTCCCAAAATCTCTCTCTCTCCTCTGCATTCCTCTCTTCTCCAGGTGCATACACGCTTATTATAACCCAATTCTCGCATCCAACCTTTACTTTAATCCACATAATTCTTGAATTTACACATTCATATTCTCTTTTCTCCTTCCATAACTGATCATTTAACATTACTGCTACCCCTTCCTTTGCTCTAACTCTCTCAGATACTCCAGATTTAATCCCATTTATTTCCCCCCACTGAAACTCTCCTACCCCCTTCAGCTTTGTTTCGCTTAGGGCCAGGACATCCAACTTCTTTTCATTCATAACATCAGCAATCATCTGTTTCTTGTCATCCACACTACATCCACGCACATTTAAGCAACCCAGTTTTATAAAGTTTTTCTTCTTCTCTTTTTTAGTAATTGTATACAGGAGAAGGGGTTACTAGCCCATTGCTCCCGGCATTTTAGTCGCCTCATACGACACGCATGGCTTACGGAGGAAAGATTCTTTTCCACTTCCCCATGGACAATAGAAGAAATAAAAAAGAACAAGAGCTATTTAGAAAAAGGAGAAAAACCTAGATGTATGTATATATATATATGCATGTGCGTGTCTGTGAAGTGTGACCAAAGTGTAAGTAGGAGTAGCAAGATATCCCTGTTATCTTAGCGTGTTTATGAGACAGAAAAAGAAACCAGCAATCCTACCATCATGCAAAACAGTTACAGGTTTTTGTTTCACAGTCATCTGGCAGGACGGTAGTACTTCCCTGGGTGGTTGCTGTCTACCAACCTACTAAATAAAGCTCGTGAAAATTTGTAGTAACTGTAATTGCAAAATTAATATTAATCAGGAAAAGAAAATGAAAAATATTTATTTGAACTGTGTTACTTGGTTATCAACATGGAAAAAGTTCGAGCCTGAAAATATATATAGGATCAAAAAATAAAACAATATCTAATGCTTAGAATAATTTATATCATTGTATGAAGATGTATATCTCAGCTATTATACTATGAGACGTTAATCAAACAAAACATCATAACATCTACTATTTTGTGAAAATCACCGTAGCTACACGTTACTGTAGATGGTGTGCTAGTTAACTACTCATAGTAAGTACTTTTGGGAATGGTTAGCATATGGAGTGATGCTCACATATACACAACCTGTAACCTTACTTTGGAGGTTCAGCGAAAATAAGGATTTCCTGTCCCTCACCAGGTATTCCTATTATTTTTTTCAATAATCAAAATTCTTAAGAATCTAAAATCTGATTTTATTGTAATTTATAAATCAGAATTCCTAGCAAAAAACTATATTCGCAGTTTGTGCTCCCACAGGGTTAAATAACCCAGATGAATTCAAGATATCAAAGCGCTGTCGTTTATTCAAGGTGTTCTAATTAGTATTTATTCCTCGGATGTGACCATTAACTCATAACAATGTGAATAAGGGCCGCAAGTAGTAAGACATATCCATTTGTTTCGAACCTACCTAGCACTGAACTTGGTTCCTTATGGTTGTGAGCCGAACGATTTAATCCTTTTTGACAAGTTTTCAAGATGAAGGAGACTAAAGCATCAATATCTGCCGATCATTCTTTCAGTTCAAGCTAGACCTCAAAATGAACGCCAGAACAAAACTTTACCTACGAAGTAATGTTAGGTTGATTTCTCCAAAGAAATAAGACATGTCGTCAGTGAGTTAAGTCAGATTCATATCTCGTCTGTGAATTACTAAGTCAAGCTCAGAGACAGTGTGGATCTCGGTGTTATTACCTCACTTATAACACCAGTACCTCGTGTATAACACCAGTACCTCGAGAATAAAACCTGTACCTTGAGTATAGCACCAGTACCTCGTGCATAACTCCGGTATTTTATGCATAACACGTAAATATATCTAAAGAGAGTTTGTTGCGTTTATTTTATTTCGATTTAGAGAACAATGTATGGAAAGTGTAAAATTCAAATTGTCTTTTTATCATTTTCTGTTGCCAACAAATGGCTAAAAGAATATATCAACAAATTAAGTGTTAGAACCCTTTATTATGTTTTTTAGTAAGGTTGGTTTACTTTTTTTTTTTTTTTTTTTTCATCTGCCTTATTAGGATAATTATATCCTAGACCACGCTCATGAAATTCTCTTACTGCAGAATTTATGCTTTCATTATATTGTAATTTACTGAAGCCATCAATATTTCTGATGGGCATTTCATCCTCTGTATTATTAGTTTGTGAAACATTTTCGGACGTCATTGGTTTATATGACTTGTCTTCCTCTCTCAGTACTTGGTTTCTTCTTGAATGATCCATATTGACATTACCAGTTTCTTGAGAGGCGTCTTGTATCCCACCAGGTGGTGTTGGATCATCCGTTGAGGTGCTCATCTCTGATGAACGTTTTGTTGCGTCAGGTCTCCCAACGTCTGATATGGCACTGATCTCTGATAATGATGAAAGCTTCGAATCGTCTTTTATCTCTCCTGCTCCGTCAGTCGCAGGACTGATCGTTTGTCGACTGTGTGTGAGCTTATTGGAGAGTTTGCCCATAGCGACATCATCATCCTTTGAATAAGATAATCTTATCTTATGCTCCTCTTTCCCTGAATTATTTATTTGCTTTTGTTTTTGTATTAAATTCGTCGGTTTGTCACTCTGGGCACGAGATGTCGCCTCATTGGTATCTTGGTGGCAGTCAGCGCCGTCAGACCTTGTGAAAGTCTGATTTTGATTCATCAATGTTGGATTGGTGTTTATATCATCAGTTTGTTCTTGCTCTGTGATACTCGCAACAACGTCCTCTGCTTCATCAACATCGTCTGAATCACTAATAGGTTTTCCCTCTATAACATTAGGAAAAAAATTTATTCGTTCACTCCCATTTTTGCCCTTTTCCAGAGCTTTGCTTTGTTCTGATTGTTTTACAATTATTTGTGTCCTATCAATTTGATTGTCCAGTGTTACGTGAGTGTTAACTGGCTGTGAGTACCACTCGTTAGTCTGATATTTGAGGCAAATAGTTTCTAAGGCCTCTTCGGGCTGTTGTTGATCATCTTGTGCGTTGATTTGTCTCTCAATATTCTGGTTTCCTGTTCTATCTTGCGAAACATCTTTACTGTTATGAACAGTTTCCTGTCCACCTGCTATGTCATCAACTAACACTTGACTGCCATCCTGGCCATCTAATACAATGCCTTGTTTGTTGTCGTTACCTCCAGAACCCAATGTTACACCCTCTACAATACCATGTTCACTACCACGTTCCACTCTCACTCCACTTTTTCTGTTATTCTCACCTTCTATCACGCGTGCCACACTAATTTGCCTGCCATCCTCGTCACCTTCCACATATGTAACACCATCTTGCCTACCCCCCTGATCACCTGCCATATCATAATGCCTGCTATCTTTGTCGCCTACAACACAGGTATCCTGGACACCTTCCACCGTGCCTTGCTTGCCATCGTTGATCATTAGCAGCTGTTTCTCTTCATTCACATAACTCTCCTTTTTTACATCTCTCGTATTCGTCAGTGTACGCTTCTCTTTTGCTCTGTTTCGTTTCCTCTTATAGTAACAGAATCCAACTGCAGCAGCGATGGCCATCAACAAAGCCAAGATGGCAGGAATAACAACGGTAGCAACAGTGGTTGACTTTGTAGATCGTTGTGGGTCGTCATATTCTCCAGGTTGTGGCAACGCAGAAAACACTCTTCCATCTGTAAAACAGAACATGTAATAATTGTAAGAACTAAGGTTCATTTCAGTATTAATTGCGTATCAGTTCTCTTCAACTCGTCAACATTATTAACACTAGTTAATGTGTAGTTTTTGTATAAAACGATACTGTAGCTAAAATGTTAGAAAAAAAAAAGTTTGAAATTACCTCTATTGCAACTGAAGCTAAGATGAACCTGGAAACCTTGAGACACATGGGCGTACACCTGGTAGAAATCTGTTGCATTAACCTGGTCGAACTCCACGGTATTCACACCATCTAGTTCCACGTTAAGATGTCCCATGTTTAAGGAGAGGTTGAGGAAAATCTCGTTTGTTGGTGACAGTTTTTGGAACACCTGAAAGGGCACATCGATCTGCTGTTGGTGATCACTCATATGAACAAAAGCCGATCCCTTCTCACTCATCCTCTTTAAAGTTAGCATAATGTTCTCTCCAACTTTTCTGAACTTTAGGGATCCAACTGGAGTGCTGTCTGAGAGCTCGAATCCAAAAGAGAACTCTTGCCAAGCGTCAGGCGGTAACTTGACAACGACGGGAAGTGTCTCAGGCAGAGGGAGGGAGGGCGTCCAGTCCTCGCTCTCTGAACCGTTCAGATGGTTCCACAAACATTCTGTGCCTTAAAAAGAAAACACAGTGTAAAGCAGCGGTCAAGGACTGTAGGAGACCCCTGCTACGGTGAAGGGATCACGGGGCCTTTTTTTACATATGTTAAAGAAATTGATTATAGTACCTACATCCCTTTCAATGGGGGTGTCTTGATCTTGGTGAAAAGTTATTGATCAAACGAATTGAAGTGACCCTCCCTTTCGGGTAGCTAAATCTGGCTTCTCCAGTGAGCATGCTGCTCCATGATCTGGAACGATATCGTTCCAGACCATGGAGCTGAACTCTTCTCCAGGCTGAGGGACTGACCACCTCAAATCCTTTTTTATCCAACGTTGATGAACTGATTGCATCATTTTTATTTCACTACTAAACTTGTTTCCTCTGTATTTGACTGAAGAAGCCTACTGTGTAGGCGAAACGTTTCATCTATAAAGATACCCAGCTGTTGAACATGTGTCTTAATCTTCAACTTGTCGATCTTTTATTCTACTGTATTTTCAACAATAAGCATGTTAGTCATTAAGTCAAGTGTCTTCCATAGTGCTACTGCGCTAGCAAACAATTCAGTTTGCAGTGTATACGTCTGGCTATTAATTATTTTGCTACACTTAATAAAGTTCCTATAGTTTTTATTCAGGGAGATGACAACAAAAAAAGATGCGGCCCTGTCAAGTGGACTCCTGCTTAGATCCATCACTGTATATTAATTTGTGATACACTATTACTAACAGTTAAGTGAAAAAAAAACTGAGCAGTTGCCTTTTGTAAGTGATTTAAGGAAGGGATTAAAAGTGATGCTTTCTTGGGTGAAGTTTGCAGGTATGTGATATTAAATGAACACATCTTCCATGGAGGGGTGAAATTCTCATGTTGTCTACAGTGGTACAGTTCGTACAAGTTATACAACTTAATTTAATTTGATGTTTTCGCAACCTATTTAGATCTATCTTTATTTACTTGTAGACACTTAGCTAAATTCATAGTGATAGCGTCCGTTTCATTTCTTAATATCTTGATACCATATATAGTGTTAATCTCAAAAATTCTATCTCTGATATTAGTAACACCAATCTTTCCTGACATTAAGAACCATAGTAGATTTAGGACAGTCAAGAATAATTCTGAGGGCTTCACTTTGTATTAACTCCGAGGACCAGAGAGAATTATTTTTAATAATATTAATATGAGCGCAACATAGTGAATTATGTATCTAATATAGGCTATATACATCATTCTCACTATTCTTAAATTAGCGCCATAGTTGGGGTTATAGCAGCAAGAGCTCTGAGAGCATTTAATCTATCTTTGCATTTCTTAGTTTGTTGTGGTATGGTGGATTTGTTGAAGGGTTTATCTTCATCAAGATGTCTATAAGAATTAAAGTAGTTAATGTTTTCTTCCTACAAACAGATGGGTAAGACATATCGTTTGCTTGTCAGTGTCTTTGTTTTAGATGAAGATATGGCGAGGCCGAATCAATCACAAATTACTTAAATTTCGTTAATAATGGTGCTTATTGTCTAATGCCTTGTTGTATTGATCATGCCATCAGAATTATGTATAGATACATTTTTCCGTGAGAAAATCAGATCATTTGTAAAAGCCTTAATCAAAACATTAAATAGTTTGGGACTGTGAACTTCACCCTGAGGTGTACCTAGGGACATTTATTTAGACTAGCTTTTAAAGCCTTTGTAGAGAATAGTGGGTACTCTATTTGACAGATAACTTATTATCCGACTGAATAGATTAACATCAGTATTCCTTGAGCTAGTTCATGAAGAATAACAGTTTCGTTTGTGTAATCAAATGCAGATTTCGGATCCAGAAATGTGGTAAAACTAATAGAGGTGTGAACAGTGGAAAAGGTGGAAATACAATTCTATACACTTTTTTCTCTCATAAAACCATAGAGATGCTGCGAGAGTTGGTGCCTGAATCTATAGTATAGTCTGTTGAGTATTATTTTTTAAAATATTTCAAAAAGAATAGTAGTTAAAGAGACTGGGCTAATTAGGGGACCCCAAACTCTTCAGCTTATCTATCCCTTCATGAAGTTTTAGATTGTACATAGACCCCTTAACATTTATTATATGAAAATAATTTAATGAATAGTACTTCAACTAATAGTATTACTGAGAATAATAATGATAATAATAATAATAATAATAATAATAATAATAATAATAATAATAATAATAATAATAATAATAATAATAATGACTTCATAAAAAATAGGTAATATTTAAATTATGAAAAATATAAGATTTAACATACTTTTTTTACTGAAACTGTTGATATCAATAATGGAAAGGATGCATCTGATGAGCGTCAACAAGGACACTGATATTTGGTTGGTGATTGTTGAGCTTTAGTGGTAAGTCACCGCGCTCTTCCAGGTTCAGTCTGTTCCTCTGCTTAGTTAGAATTGTAATAAAGTTGGTAGAATTACCGACAATATGTAAAGTAAAAGGACACAAGTGCAACTAATGTGACATTTATCGTGGCAACGTTTCGCTCTCCAGGAGCTTTATCAAGCCATTACAAACAATACATGGACACAGAGGGTATATAAAGGCTCAGAGTGAGGTGCAATACTAGTGAGGTACCATTTCGATGTTCACTAGTGGTAGTAGTAGTAGTAGTAGTGGTAGTGACAAAAGTAATACAATATGGTAGAGCAATTAATTCGTACATGAGTAAAAGGATATAAAAGCTATTACTTGGGTAACATAAAAAATAGGTTGGACAAATATAGACTGGAAAGAGGCAGCTTGTTTCAGTGTTCATTCTCTGTAATGTGCTTTGTGTAGTATAACAGGAGAGACTATGTGATGTCAGGGTTTACTGTTTTCAGGAGGATTCTTGCTAAGACTTCGGAGATGGTGAAGCTGCTGTTGTTTTGTTTAATTGTATTCGAAACAGCGATCAGTGCTGATTCGAGGCACTTGCGTCTGCGGAAATTAGTTTCTTTGATCACTAATTGGGCGTCTCTGAATTTCATGAGATGATTGGTGGAATTTCGGTGTTGTACACAGGCGTTGTTCAAGTTATCGTTCCTACATGCGTAAATGTGTTCATTGAGGCGGGTGTCGAGGTTTCTTGCTGTTTCACTTACGTAAATCTTGTCACAGCCTCCACAGGGTATAGTGTAAACTCCTGCATTGACTGGTTCGTGGTGCTTGGATTTTGTCCTGGTTAGATCCTTTATTGAAGTGCTAGAAGCGATGGCGACTCTGGTGTTAGCTTGTGAAAGTACTTTTGAGACTGTTTTTCTTTCAATAACAAGCTCTACAAACAAACCTACGGCATGGGAATGGGGTCCCCCATAAGTGCCGTCCTAGCCAACTTATACATGGAACACCTAGAGTCCGAACACTTCGCCAACATCATCCCTTCAAGCGTCACTTGGTTACGTTATGTGGACGATGTCCTCGTAATAACTCCAAAACGTTTTGATGTACGGGATCTTCAGGCAAGGCTCAACGCAGTTGAACCGGCGATCCAGTTTACACTAGAAGAAGAGTCCAATGACAAGCTACCTTTCCTCGACGTCCTCATTCACAAAGTAGACAACAACCTAAGATTTCGAGTTTATCGGAAACCCACCAATAAAAATGATCTCACACACTTCTATTCCAGTCAAGATACCAAGACCAAACGAGGCATCATCATCGGGTTTTTCCTAAGAGCATACCGAATTTGTAGTCCTGAGTTTCTTGACGAGGAATGTACATACATTCACCAAACATTCACTGAATTACATTTTCCTTATTTTTTCATCAAAGACTGCAAGAAAAGAGCTCTTCAGATCATTAATTCTCCACGCATCAACACCACTCCCAACAAAGTTATAATTCTTCCCAACAGCCAGGTTGCACTGAACGTCTCAAAAGTACTTTCACAAGCTAACACCAGAGTCGCCATCGCTTCTAGCACTTCAATAAAGGATCTAACCAGGACAAAATCCAAGCACCACGAACCAGTCAATGCAGGGGTTTACACTATACCCTGTGGAGGCTGTGACAAGATTTACGTAGGTGAAACAGCAAGAAACCTCGACACCCGCCTCAATGAACACATTTACGCATGTAGGAACGATAACTTGAACAACGCCTGTGTACAACACCGAAATTCCACCAATCATCTCATGAAATTCAGAGACGCCCAATTAGTGATCAAAGAAACTAATTTCCGCAGACGCAAGTGCCTCGAATCAGCACTGATCGCTGTTTCGAATACAATTAAACAAAACAACAGCAGCTTCACCATCTCCGAAGTCTTAGCAAGAATCCTCCTGAAAACAGTAAACCCTGCCATCACATAGTCTCTCCTGTTATACTACACAAAGCACTGTCATGTAGTAACTCTGGGTAATGATAATTTCAGAAATTGTGTAAAAACAAAGATGAATAGGAAAAATGTGCAGAAGAAAAAACATATGATGGTATTCTATGCTAACAGTCGAAGTGCAAGAAATAAAATTAATGAACTACGTTTGGTAGCATGTGCTGGGAACTTTGATATCATTGCATTAACTGAAACGTGGTATGATTTAAAGAGTCGGGATATGACTGCTGAGTGTAATATTCAGGGATTTAAGTTATTCAATGTGGATAGATGTAATGGGAAGGGGGGAGGAGTTGCATTGTATGTTCGAGAAAATATCAATTGTTGCATAAAAACAGGTATAAAAATAGATGGAGCAGTAACAGAGTCTGTTTGGGTAGAGTTCGTGGAGGGTCAAGAAAAACTAATTCTAGGTGTAATATACCGACCTCCAGGCTTGGATCACGATAGAGGGAGACTTCTTTGGGACGAAATTGTTAGGGCTTCTGGACACAGTAACGTAGTCATAGTAGGGGACTTTAACTTTAGCCAAATTGACTGGAATTCTTTGACAGGTAATCTAGAGTCCAGTGACTTCATGGAAACAGTTCAGGACTGTTTTCTGAAACAGAGTGTAACTAAACCTACCAGGGGTAATAATTTGCTAGACCTAGTCTTGTCAAATAAGGAAACACTCGTGAATAATCTGGAGATCACTGAAGAGCTTGGCGCAAGTGATCACAAATCCATCACCTTTAGCATTAATTGGGAATGCAAGAATAATGATAATACAGTAAAAATCCCCGATTTTCGTTCTGCCGATTATAATGGACTTAGGGAACATCTGTCTAATCTTGATTGGGGTTATCTAGCTAATGATTTTATTGACGATAATCATACTTATGAATATGAAGGGATCTGCTTTTATGATTGTTTTCTTAATAATGTACACAGTGCCCAGAGTATATACATTCCCCAGAGAGAAATTAGGTCTAATAATAACGATCCCAAATGGGTTAACAGGAGGCTAAAGCATCTATTAGGGGAGAAAAGGGGAATTTATAGGCGCATCAGAAGAGGAGAGGTTAACCTTACTGACCAATATGTTCAGCTTAAAAGAGAAGTAAAAAAGGCGATTAGAAAGGCTAAACGTGACTATGAAATTAGAGTCGCTAATGAATCAAAGACTAATCCAAAGGGGTTCTTTCAAGTGTATAGGACGAAGGTGAAGGAAAAAGTAGGACCTCTGAAATCTGGGAATGGACAGCTGACGGATAATGAACTGGAAATGTGTTCCTTATTTAATGACTATTTTTTGTCAGTTTTTACACAGGAAGATGTAAATGAGATTCCAGTAATTAACAATTATTTAGTTCCTGATGAATTTAAGTTAACTAATATTACTGTCACGAGGGACATGGTTATTAAACAGATAGACAAACTGAAACAAAATAAGTCCCCGGGACCCGATGAGTTGTTTTCAAGGGTACTTAAGGAATGCAAGATGGAGCTTAGTCAGCCATTAACGAGTGTATTCAATGCGTCCATCCTTACCAGTGTTGTGCCAGAGATGTGGAAGATGGCTAATGTGGTTCCTATATTCAAATCAGGGGATAAGTCCACTCCTTCAAATTACCGTCCAATAAGCCTGACATCTATAGTGGGCAAGTTATTAGAATCAATTATAGCTGACATTATCAGAAGTCACCTTGAAGAGCATAACTTGATAAATGAATCTCAGCATGGATTCACGAGAGGTCGTTCCTGCCTGACAAACTTACTGACGTTCTTCAATAGAACATTTGAGGCAGTTGACAGTGATAAGGAATATGATATTGTTTATTTGGATTTTAGTAAAGCCTTCGACAGAGTACCTCACAAGAGACTCTTAAGAAAAGTGGCAGCTCATGGTATAGGAGGTAAAGTTCTAGCATGGATTGAGGCATGGCTTACCAATAGAAAGCAGAGAGTTACCATTAATGGAGTGAAATCTGAATAAGAACATAAGAATGTAGGAACACTGCAGAAGGCCTACTGGCCCATACGAGGCAGGTCCTTATCAAAACGACATCTACCTGGAAATAAATGGTATAAAATACCGACACAATGGCAATATAAACACAAATGCAGTATAATGTGATCCTTTATTGACTACGTTTCGCCCACACAGTGGGCTTTTTCAAGTCACAAACAGAACTACCTGGGGTGGAAGGAACGCGAGTATTTATAGTCCGGCTGAGGACTATAAATGTGCTGGACTATCAGATGTGCTGGACTATCAGTCCAGCACATCTCAAACACTCAGGTGATCTTCTCAATCGCATTCGCAACATCAACATCAGGAACAAGAAACTTTCCAGCCTTGACGTGACTTCCCTATTCACTAAAGTACCTACTAAACAAGCCATCGATCTCTTGCGCAAGAAAATTGACGATTCACTTGATCTTCCCATTCCAGCCAGCGACTTCATCGACCTGGTTGAACTATGTGTTGGCTTTACGTGTTTCTCTTTTGAAAATCACCTCTTTCAGCAGACTTTTGGACTACCCATGGGTTCGCCACTCAGTGCAGTCCTAGCGAACCTATACATGGAACATCTAGAAGCCGAACGTTTCTCCACCATTATTCCTTCGTCTGTCACCTGGCTCCGTTATGTTGACGACATTCTCCTCATAATTCCTAAACGCTTCAACGTTCAAGCTCTCCAAGACAAGCTCAACCAGGTCGAGCCTTCAATCCAGTTCACACTTGAAGAAGAGGTCGACAACACTCTTCCTTTCCTTGATGTTCTACTCTGCAAAGCTGACCACGAACTTCGTTTTAAAGTCTATCGAAAACCCACCAACCAAAACGATCTTCTCCACTTCTACTCTCACCACGACACCAAAACCAAACGTGGTGTAATTATAGGCTTCTTCCTGCGTGCACTCAGAATCTGCAGCAACGAGTTCCTTGAGGAAGAATGCACTATAATTGAACAGGTATTTTCCAAACTCCACTATCCTCGTCACTTCATCAGAGACTGCAGACGGCGAGCACTAAACATCTTCAACACACCCAGAGAAGACACTGCCGAGAAGAGATACATAGTCCTTCCCACCAACTCCATTGCCAAACATGTTTCCAACATCTTTGCCAAAACATCATTCCAAGTATCTACCTCCACAACCACGACCATCAAGGACATCACCAGTAGTAGGCAGGACAAGCCTCCATCCTCTGCAGGGGTATACATAATCCCTTGTAATGACTGCAACAAGTTATACGTGGGCGAAACATCAAGGGACCTCCAAACACGTATTTCAGAACACCAATACGCAAGCAGGTCTGACGACACAAGGAATGCCTGCGTACAACACCGTAATTCACACAACCACTTGATAAACTACAGAAACTCAAGACTTATCGCCACAGAAGACAACACTCAATACCGAAGAATCCTGGAATCATCACTTATTTCTATATCCGACAACTTCAACCAGAATAGTGGCTTCTATAACATATCTGAACCACTTGCCAAGAAACTTCTTCATCGCTATCCCACATAAGAACACTGTAGAAGGTCTGCTCACAAACTTGTCCAGTCTCCTTTCCAAGCTACCCAAGTTTTTAGACTCTACAACCCAACTCGGTACATCATCAGATGCAGCATTCTTCACCTGACCTCAGCCGGACTATAAATACTCGCGTTCCTTCCACCCCAGGTAGTTCTGTTTGTGACTTGAAAAAGCCCACTGTGTGGGCGAAACGTAGTCAATAAAGGATCACATTATACTGCATTTGTGTTTATATTGCCACGACATCTACCTAAAGCTACTCAAGAAACAACTCCCGCACCCCCCAACACCAATCAAACCCAGCCCCTCCCGCTCATATATTTGTCCAGTCTCTTCTTAAAGCTACCCAAGGTCCTAGCCTCTATCACCCCACTGGGAAGACTGTTCCACGCATCTACAACTCTGTTAGAAAACCAGTACTTACCTATGTCCTTTCTAAATCTAAATTTATCCAACTTAAATCCATTGTTCCTGGTTCTTACCTGGTTCGACACCCTCAGTACTTTATTAATGTCTCCCTTGTTTATGCCCGTCATCCACTTATACACTTCAATGATATCTCCCCTCATTCTACGCCTCTCCAGAGAGTGGAGATTTAAGGCTTTAAGTCTATCTTCATACGGGAGGTTCCTTACACAGTAAATCATTTTAGTCATTCTTCTCTGTATGTTCTCTAATGAGTCTATGTCCATCCTGTAGTAAGGGGACCAAAACTGAGCAGCAAAATCTAAATGAGGCCTCACTAGTGATGTATAGAGCTGTAAAATAACTTTTGGACTTCTGTTACTTATACTTCTTGAGATAAATCCAAGTAATCTGTTGGCCTTGTTGCGCACACTGAGGCACTGCTGTCTTGGCTTTAGATTTCTGCTTACCATGACTCCCAAGTCTTTTTCACATTCTGTATGACCAAGCTCTACTTCACCTAGATTATAGCTTCGAGGGTTATTTTCATTACCAAGGGCAAGTACCTTACACTTATCCACATTAAACTTCATCTGCCATTTCTCAGACCAAGACATTAATTTGTTCAAATCGTCCTGGAGTTCATTGATATCCTCCTCAGAGTGAATTATACGGCCTATCTTTGTATCATCAGCAAACTTACTCATGTCACTAGTAATCCCTTCATCAAGGTCATTAATGTAAATTATGAACAAGAGAGGGCCTAAAACTGATCCTTGTGGAACGCCACTAGTGACTAATCCCCATTCAGATTTCACTCCATTAATGGTAACTCTCTGCTTTCTATTGGTAAGCCATGCCTCAATCCATGCTAGAACTTTACCTCCTATACCATGAGCTGCCACTTTTCTTAAGAGTCTCTTGTGAGGTACTCTGTCGAAGGCTTTACTAAAATCCAAATAAACAATATCATATTCCTTATCACTGTCAACTGCCTCAAATGTTCTATTGAAGAACGTCAGTAAGTTTGTCAGGCAGGAACGACCTCTCGTGAATCCATGCTGAGATTCATTTATCAAGTTATGCTCTTCAAGGTGACTTCTGATAATGTCAGCTATAATTGATTCTAATAACTTGCCCACTATAGATGTCAGGCTTATTGGACGGTAATTTGAAGGAGTGGACTTATCCCCTGATTTGAATATAGGAACCACATTAGCCATCTTCCACATCTCTGGCACAACACTGGTAAGGATGGACGCATTGAATACACTCGTTAATGGCTGACTAAGCTCCATCTTGCATTCCTTAAGTACCCTTGAAAACAACTCATCGGGTCCCGGGGACTTATTTTGTTTCAGTTTGTCTATCTGTTTAATAACCATGTCCCTCGTGACAGTAATATTAGTTAACTTAAATTCATCAGGAACTAAATAATTGTTAATTACTGGAATCTCATTTACATCTTCCTGTGTAAAAACTGACAAAAAATAGTCATTAAATAAGGAACACATTTCCAGTTCATTATCCGTCAGCTGTCCATTCCCAGATTTCAGAGGTCCTACTTTTTCCTTCACCTTCGTCCTATACACTTGAAAGAACCCCTTTGGATTAGTCTTTGATTCATTAGCAACTCTAATTTCATAGTCACGTTTAGCCTTTCTAATCGCCTTTTTTACTTCTCTTTTAAGCTGAACATATTGGTCAGTAAGGTTAACCTCTCCTCTTCTGATGCGCCTATAAATTCCCCTTTTCTCCCCTAATAGATGCTTTAGCCTCCTGTTAACCCATTTGGGATCGTTATTATTAGACCTAATTTCTCTCTGGGGAATGTATATACTCTGGGCACTGTGTACATTATTAAGAAAACAATCATAAAAGCAGATCCCTTCATATTCATAAGTATGATTATCGTCAATAAAATCATTAGCTAGATAACCCCAATCAAGATTAGACAGATGTTCCCTAAGTCCATTATAATCGGCAGAACGAAAATCGGGGATTTTTACTGTATTATCATTATTCTTGCATTCCCAATTAATGCTAAAGGTGATGGATTTGTGATCACTTGCGCCAAGCTCTTCAGTGATCTCCAGATTATTCACGAGTGTTTCCTTATTTGACAAGACTAGGTCTAGCAAATTATTACCCCTGGTAGGTTCAGTTACACTCTGTTTCAGAAAACAGTCCTGAACTGTTTCCATGAAGTCACTGGACTCTAGATTACCTGTCAAAGAATTCCAGTCAATTTGGCTAAAGTTAAAGTCCCCTACTATGACTACGTTACTGTGTCCAGAAGCCCTAACAATTTCGTCCCAAAGAAGTCTCCCTCTATCGTGATCCAAGCCTGGAGGTCGGTATATTACACCTAGAATTAGTTTTTCTTGACCCTCCACGAACTCTACCCAAACAGACTCTGTTACTGCTCCATCTATTTTTATACCTTTTTTTTATGCAACAATTAATATTTTCTCGAACATACAATGCAACTCCTCCCCCCTTCCCATTACATCTATCCACATTGAATAACTTAAATCCCTGAATATTACACTCAGCAGTCATATCCCGACTCTTTAAATCATACCACGTTTCAGTTAATGCAATGATATCAAAGTTCTTGACTGAAGAAGCCTACTGTGTAGGCGAAACGTTTCATAATAAAGATACCTAACTGTTGCATATGTGTCTTACCTAACAACCTGTCGGTATTTTATACCATTTTAATTATCCATAGTAAGCAATGCCTGTGCGATTACCTCATGCCAAGCTTTCGATGGAGTGACAGGTGTGGCGGCAGACTGGGGAGGACCAGAGTGTTGGGAAGGGTGACAGCCTCATACTCATACTGAGGTGTAGTCACAGGTGTGACTGGTGGCAGATCTGTAGCTCCATGTGTGCTAGCAGGGGCGGCTAGCTCCTTCACAACTGGTGTAACAGAAGGCAGTCTGGTGTTACCAGAAACATTTGCAGAGGGGCTTGCTCTCCCACACTTGCAAGAGAAACCATACCACGGGTGGGGTTTGAACCAGCGGTAAGAGAGTCTCAAAACTCCAGACCGTCACGTTAGACTCTCTGACCGCGGGTTCAAACCCCACCCGTGGTGTGGTTTGTTTGTAATCGTGTCATTACGATTTCGTGAGTCACTTGCAAGAGGTGGGGGCCACAAGTATGGCAGTTGTAGGCTGGCTGGCCTCACCCTGGGTTGTTATTAACGGACTCTTGTCTGGTTTTGATCCCCCATTTTTATAGTTTATACAATAAAATTTCTGGCCTTTCCCATTCTGACTTTCACACTTCACTGTGCATTCCTCAGTGGGATGTTTTCCAGCACTATTACAACACCAACAATGAATTACTTCACAGATCGCCGCAATTTGTATCACCTTGTATCACCTATACTAATGGAACTTATACATCTTAATTAGTAAGTAACGTAAAAAATACACCCAGATATGTAGAAAAGTTATCCATAGATTATGATAGTGACCCATTTTTTTAATTGCCTGAAATCAAATATTTTAACTTTTATAGTGTTTTCAGTAGCAATAGACAAAAACCAAAAAGTTGTCTAGTTAAGATACTGCCTGGGAGTCAACTTGTTTAATAAAATTAACAAATTAAAACAAATGTAGCCTTCAGTGAATATAAACCTTCCTATGCGCAAGCTAACCATCACTTTTTCACCAGTTAATGTACAGCAGTATTCCAGCCTAGAGAGAACAAGTGATTTAAAAAGGATTATCATTGGCTTGACATCTCTTGTCTTTAATATTTTCATTATCCATCCTATTATTTTCCTCGCAAATGTGATAATGGCACTGTGGTGATCCTTGAAAGCGAGATTCCCTGACATTGCATTCGCAGGTCATTCACATTACTTTACCGCTCTGTTGTGTGATTCGAGTTTGTAGTATACTCAGTTTTAATTATTATCTCTTCCAATTTTCCATAACGGAGTAGTTTGAAATTGTCTTCATTGTGCATGAATCATATTGTTCTCCGTTGCCTACTGGAAAACTTGGTTTATGTTTTCTTGAAGATTTGCCGTGTCCTCAATTGATGACACCCTCATGCAGATCCTAGTATCGTCTGCAAAGAATATGGTGCTATGGTTTACATGTCTGATATGAGGATGAGAAACAGGATGGGGTCGAGTACTGTGCCTTGTGGAACAGAGCTCTTCACTATGGCAGTTTCGGATTTAACTCTGTTTACCACTACTATTTGTGTTCGATTGGTTAAAACGCTGAAGATCCATCTGCCCATTTTCCCAGTAATCCCTTTAGCACGCATTTTGTGTGCTATTACACCATGATCGCACTTGTGAGAGGCTTTTGCAAGTGCATTCTGTTTCCAAGACCATATCATAGTGGTCCAGTAGTTGCGGGAGGCAGGAGCGACCTGCTCTGAACCCATATTGCCCTGGATTGTGCAACTGTACAAATAGGTGAGTACAGTTTTTTACTGCAGACCCTTCTGGGTCACCAGTTAGTGTTCAGCAACAATATATGCAGCGATCTTCATACAAGTAATAATAATAATAATAATAATATTAATAATAAAAATAATAATAATAATAATAATAATAATAATAATAATAATAATAATAATAATAATAATAATAATAATAATAATAATTATTATTATTATTATTATTATTATTATTATTATTATTATTATTATTATTATTATTATTATTATTTCTACAAGTATATATACAAGGTATATAGACCTAGCTGAAATCAATGGCATGCTACTATATAGAAAGGCTGCTTGTTATGCAGAGCATTTCGGGCAAATTAGGTCAGTTTTGTCCTAGGATGTGACCCACACCAGCCGACTAACACCCAGGTACCCATTTTACTGATGGGTGAACATAGACAGCAGGTGTCTTAATGAAACACGTCCTAATGTTTCCAAACGTACCGGGAATCGGACTCCCGGACCTCACTGTATGCGCTGACTGCGCTAGCGATCAACATAGATAATAACGATGATAAGGTTGCCGCGTTGCCCCTGCCAGCCGCCCACCTCACTACACTGCTAGAAGTGAGCTTCACCTTAACCTGTAGCCTTACTTGTGGGTCTTCCTGAGACTGCTACCACAGCTGCCACTGCCATAATGACCACCTTAATCACCGCCATCACAGCTAGCTTCTCCGTCAACTCTAAGTCTGTAAAATTTTCAAAACTTTAGCAGCCGCAATGTTGTGGATATGTTCTCCAGCCTTCAGCCAGTCACTGACATGTTATCTTCCACTCTGTTATCTCTCTCTCTCTCTCTCTCTCTCTCTCTCTCTCTCTCTCTCTCTCTCTCTCTCTCTCTCTCTCTCTCTCTCTCTCTGTAGAGGAGCATGGGAACTGCCTCTAGTTTTTCTGTATTAAGAATTTGAATGTATACGTTCACACGACTATATATACACAGATACGTGTGTTAACGTATATAAACGAATGTATATACAGTTATAAATGTCTGAAAATACACTCGCCCCAAAATTTTTTATTAAGTAAACTTTCACTTTAGATACGCAGGCGATATATACCGAGAGTTGCATGTGTCTGAATGTGTACGCTGAATGTCGTCCATTTTTACTTATTAAATTATTCTTAGCCGATGGTGGACAGGCGACATGCAGCCTTAATGACCCTTCGAGTACTCGATAGGTTTTAATCCCAATTAAACAACCAACCAGATTAGGATCATTTCCTTCACAGGAAACATTCTATGATGTATTTAAAAAAAATACATAATTTTCAGTCCATTCAATAGGCCATGTAGCTGTACGTCAAAATTCCCCACGATGTATACGCCGCTGCTAAACTTCTTCTGAGAAACCTGACAGCTAAACAAGAAGTCCTGGAGCTATAGATTAATATTATAAAAGAGGCACAGTATCTAGACATGAACCCAGTCAAAAACTATATTATTTTTGCAGTATCACTCGGAAAATTTCAACATATCATACAAAAGATATTTTTTCCCCGTTTCTTTTTTTTTCTCTTTATACTTATGTTTATTTTTCACATTCTACAATGGTGGGTAAGATTTTTTATTTGTTTCTCGAAATTTACAAATTTGGAAAATCTGCCTCGTGAAGTGACAACGTTCCTTCAGGTAAGATACACCAGAATTTAAAGTTTGAAATCTATATAAAGATGCATTCTCTAGTTATCACAATAAACCAATATCACAAAATATATAAAAAAAAACTAGATAACTGAAAAGCCTACAGCTTGTTCAAACTATTTGAAGTTAATCCAAAGGGATATTCTCCATTTGTCAGTCACAAACCAATTTTTTTCATTTGTTTTAATAATTAGGCAAATTGGGACTTACACGGCACAATAACACTACTAAGCTTCCCTTTGAGAAAATAATCAAGAGTTGAGTCCTTGAATCTCCTCCAAATGGCTAAGTGGAAACCAGTAAGTCTCACTTCTTAAACTGTTATAAAACTATTAAATTTGAACCTATGAAAGGTAATACTATGTATAATATTCCACTCGGCTTGACTGATAATTGTTCTAAGTTTAAAACCGTTCAGAAGATGCAGTCTCAAACTATTGCACGGAAAAAATGAACAATTTTTTAAATAAAATTGGCACACTGGAACCAACACAATTCAATAACAATCTGAATTTTCCTCAAAGATACACCAGATTTCAGACTTTGTAGCAGATCAGAAGAGGCATTAACAACTCATGTCATGGAAATTAATATAACATTTTGGTACATAAAATTGGCAACATAGCATCTACTTGTGTTATATAACATTATGAACCTTCCTCCAGGAAGTCTATCACATGAGGCTTTATCAATTTATCCCATAAAATCCCTCTAAAAAGAAGAAAAGAGAGGGGGGAAAATCATTCACAAATGGCTCAAAAATAACTGTAATAGACAGTTGTGATAGACACAAGTACAGTGTAATGATGTCTTTTATTGATAATGTTTTGCCCACAGTGGACTTCATCAAGTCACAAAGATGCATTTACGTATATCTTTTTTACCGTGTTGGTATACTATAACGTTTATCGCCAACGTCTCTTTGTTTACTTTATATTAATAAAGGACAGTTTCTGTAAAAAATATTGAGAATTACAAATATACAAAGTATCCACAAATGTAACAACCACGGTCAGACAGCCACACCTCACACGCAGTATTGTTGACACTTACAAAGGTAAACATTTAAGTAAACTTTCAGCACCATCAAAAGATCCTACTTTTTACAGTGAAAAAAAAAGCAAGTGGATGTATATACAGTTTATTGGAAGTAATAATTATAATATTAGAGATAAATTAAATTACTAAGATAATCTTATCCACAATGTTTTCCATGTATAATCCTTAAGAAAAACTGCACATTACAGAGTTTTTAAGTTTAATTATTTAATCCTTGACTGCCTAAAATCGTACAACATACGTGTACGAGATGAAAATCTGAGTACATTGTTAAGACAACGAGACAGTTCAGAGCTCCAGTTGCTGAACATTTGGGTAAATCTGGAACAGGACAACTGCTGGGTAAGTAAATCCTCGTTTACTGCAATTAAGAAACACAAGCAAGATCATCCTATGAGTGAGACTTCTTTAAGATGGAAGCCACATTCCCATTAGTTATGTTTCTGATAACATGGCATATTTTGTATTATTTTTTAATGGCTCCTAACTTATAAAAAGCTACTTTTTAAACTTTTAGTCTGCATACTTTTGTTATTAGGAGCATGCCAGGATAGACTTGTATAACTGTATGGCCGCCCGATAGTGACAAACACCTCCCGTCCTCTCACCCCCCACATAAAGGGTTACGGGAGGGGGAACCTCCGAGGTTTACAGAAAGCAAGTTACAGAATAATGTGGAAGTGATATTCGGCTCAAAACTGTAACTAATCATTCTCAACCAATCTAGTATCACAAAAAATCAAGTTACCTGAGTGGCTAATACACCCACACGCTCACGTTTTATGAAACTTTATATTAATATACGAATCAGATGTGTTTGTTGTCACAAAGATCCCTACTTGTGTATCTATTGTTCTCGTGACTCACGAGATCGTAATGACACGATTACAAACAATTCATACTAAGGGCGGTGTTAGAACCCGCGATCAGAGGCTCTCTGATCTCGGGTTCTAACCCCGCCAGTGGTATGGTTTAACTGCTCTCATATTTACCAACCATGCTCCATACAGAGGCTTGCTGGCACATCCTAAGTATTGTAATAGTGACTGTATTATTAAATATACTAATAATTATTATAATTATTATTATAATCATTGAGCGCTAAACCCGTAGGGTTATACAGCGCATGTGGGGGGATGAAAGATATTCAGGCTCAATTCAGGGGACCGGAGCACAGATGCAATTCCCTAGATCAAGAGCCCCTCACCAGCGTCAAGGAACCTTCCTTCATGGGAAATATACTAAGAAGCCTGAATGTCTTCTGTCATTATGAATGATTCGTGTTGTCCAAATTAACTCACACATGCTGCTATTTATAGCAGCCGCCATCACCTATATGTTGATGTGTGATAGTTGCAATTATCTATAAATGTGTATTTCAGGATATTCTTAAAAGCCTGACTGTTTTCTATTACTCAGGTCCTAGTCACGTTTAATTACTACGTTTAACTCTCTTGGGTTATCCTAGGTAACTTACACAAGTGTTGCTATGAAATGTTTATCACTGGGACCCCAGAGGTGGTAGGTCACTCCGCTTGATTTTCTTTGATTATCCTAGGAAACTCGTATATATGTTGCTATGTATGTTAGAATCATGTAGATGTTGTAAATGTTGCAATCGCCTAAACTTTTGTAAGCTTATTCAAATGCATAGCCTGGACAGACTACTACTAACTACCTAATACAGTATACCTTCATAAAGGTGTTAGAAAAACTGAGAAGTGACAGATACACATTCTCACCTCCACCCACCTACGGGAGATGATATACTTTCCGGAATTCTGCGTGTACGGCCATACTGACGGTATGTGTCCTCAGACATCACCGGAGGGAAGACCTTAGTATGCTGCCATATATCAACTTCCAGAAATATTTCCGTGAGCAAGTTTGGGCCTGCTACTGGCATAATCTGTTTTCAGCTCCCCTAAATGTTAACACATTTGCTTGAATTGTACAACACGCACAGGGCAATGAAGATCAGCACAGCAATAGCCCCTAAGATGAGCCAAGCCCAGTAGTGATGCGAGCATAGCGAGTTATCCAAGGTACAGTTAGAGCTTTCTCCGGAGCAGCAAGTACTGCAGGCCAGCCCTGGAAGAAACATGAATACACAAATATCAGTAAAGTAGTCATCACTACAGTAATTTGAGGTTCGAGCACTCAGCTCAAACCCGATGGAAATATGATTCCATTTTTGGGCCACACGAAACGAATGAAAAAGTTTCATTAAAACTGCAGTTCCTCTTCAACTAGCAGTAAATAAGTTCCTGGATGTTAGTCGGCTGCTGATGGTCACATCCTGCAAGGAGTGTTAGTATATCAAAGTGAGAAAGAGAGAAAGAAAGAGAGAGAGAGGGAGAGTGAGAGAGAAAGTGTGTGCGCCGATTACCTGAACTCTCTGATATGCCTGAGTGTCGGAATGGGAGTGGAGAAAGTACTGTAAGTGGATGAAAAAGAAAATTGGATTAATGTGGGACTGTTATGTAGTCGTAGAAAGAAGAAAGGTTTGTCAGTGTATGTGAAGAGCACAATGTATCTGTATAGAGGTAAAGACAGTTGTATATGGGAATGAGACATGACGCTTGAATGTCGCAACGGAGAGGGGGTCCAAGACATTAAACTCCGTGTGGAAAAAGACACTTATGTACAGTTCAGGACATTTATTAAAAGAAACGCTTCGCAACGAGTCCTGGGTCCAGGGTCCAGGGTCCTGGCACGGGTCTTAATCTTGAGATGACCCGTCTTTCGCTCCTGAAGGAGAATTGATTCTTCATTGTTGCAGCATATGCTGCTCAAGCACTGTTCTGGACAGTTCAGCTAGTGTGCCTCATAAGCAACCATGATTTGGTACTGAGGTTACTCCATCTCAGCTGTTTCCTGAGCTGGAGACTGAGCTCTGTCCGCTCTGATAATCTGCAGATTCATGGCATCCACTGTCTCCTCCTCTGTCAGTAGGCATACCCTCAGGAGTGTGCTGACCATCTGAGTGTGATGACCATGCTCTCTTGTTCCGTAGAGGTGATTGTGTTGCAGATAATATCCGTGAATGCCTTAATGAGTGTTAAGAGATCCTCCCTGTTGAGGGCCTGCGTTGTCGGTGGGTTAGAAGCATTGGATATTATCTGGGATGTTGTAATCTGTGGGGTCTGCTGAGGTTTGTATTTCTTCACTGTGCACACCGGGACCTGTTGCTGTATGCCAAGTTGGGTAGCCGGCATCTGCTGGTGAGGTGCAGGCACAGCCTGCACAGTGGCTGTGCCGGGCAAGGAGTACTTGTGTTGCCGTGTTATGGCCAGTGGGGGCTCGTGTAGTGCCGTCTGCTGATTGTTCCTCATGTTTTTGTTTCTTCGTTGCGGTAGTGGGGGAGGATGCTCTTACTCATGACGCCTGGTTGAGTCTTCAAGGGTCGGAAATTCCTAGGCATTGAGTTGGGTTGCCTGATGCGAGTTTTGCAGTATGGCAGTGTAGTGATACTGGTCCTGTGGGGAGCAGCAGGAGGATAATACTGCACCACCTCTAGGGGCCCTTAACAACAACAACAGTTTGGTGTGTGTCATGGGCACTAACACATGGTGTGTGATTCTCTCCTACTTTATCCATTTATCAGCGATGCAGATTACATGGTGAGTTTAAATATGTGGCCTGTAGTTATAACTTTTCTCTTGACATATGCAAGACATCACCATCCCTGTAGAAGCCATTATTAGATGTACTAGTCATTATATTTTGTTGTTGCAGAAGTACTATGAAGATTCTATGTTCAATAAAGCCTAGAGATAAGGCCTGTGTTTCTATCACAACAATTTATTGAACATAGAATCCTGGGCTACCTGGTGGTGATCCTGCGCTAGACTACATCACAACATGGAGCGTTTACTGAAACCTGAGAGGCTAGACTGTGACCCCAGCTTATCAACGGCTGCTCAGGAATGGAAGCACTGGTTTAAGACTTTCGAAAACTTCTTGGGAGCCCTTCCTAAAGAAGATCTAGATAAACTAAGTCTGCTCATCAATTTTGTGTCACCTAAGATATATGAGGCTATTTCTGAGTGTAATACCTACGAAGATGCTATCAAAACCCTCAAGTCTCAGTATATTAAACCTACAAATGAAATCTTTGCACGCTATCGCCTTGCAACTCGCCGCCAGCAGATTGATGAGTCCTTAGAGGAATACTTTCAAGCACTGAAAATTTTAGGTAAGGACTGTCACTTCCAAGCAGTGACAGCTGCTCAGTATTGTGAAGAGTCCATCAGGGATGCTTTTATCAGTGGCCTGGAATCACCAATAATAAGGCAGCGTTTATTGGAGAATAAAACTCTCGACTTAGCCGCTGCCTTTGACCAGGCAAGAGCTCTAGATTCAGCCCAGAAGAATTCTGAAGTATACAGTACCACTCAGCCTTCTCGAGTGGTAAGTGCTGCAATTCCTGACCAAGACTCTTGCAATGAAGTTACTGGGGAACCTGCCTCAGTGACAGCAGCAGCAGGTACGGTGTGTTTCTTTTGTGGTTTTTCAAGACATCCACGTCCAAAGTGTCCTGCTCGTGAAGCAATGTGCCATAAATGCCACAAGAAAGGTCACTTTGCTAAAGTATGTCGTGCTAATGCATCAACAAGAGCTAGTGCCTCCACACATTCCAGTGATCATGCGACTCTAGCAACAGTGACTTCTGCGGCTACTCCAAATTCACTGTCAAAGGCAGTTGTGAAAGTATTCATCAAAGGAACAGAAGTAGATGGTCTTATTGATAGTGGCAGCTCAGAGAGTTTCATCAACCTTGACTTAGTTAAACGGCTCTCCTTGACTCTACATCACTCATCAGGTACCGTTTCCATGGCATCAACATCTCTCTCTATTCAGACCTTAGGGTTTTGTAAGGTAAATCTCAGAGTTAATGGAAAGGATTATCAAGATGTACATTTAGCTATTCTGCCACAACTGTGCTCTGATGTTATCCTTGGTCAGGACTTTCAGAAGCTGCATGGTAGTGTCACCTTAACATATGGAGGTGAACTGCCTCCTCTTGTTGTCTGTGGACTTAGCACTTTAAGGGTAGACCCACCAAAGCTGTTTGCAAATCTTACCGCGGATTGCCATCCTATATCAGCTAAGTCACGCCGCTATTCTTATGAGGATCGGATGTTCATTGAGAAAGAAACTCAGAGGCTGCTGAAGGAGGGTATTATAGAACCGAGTGATTCCCCTTGGCGTGCACAGGTTGTTGTTGTTAAAGATGGTTTTAGGAAACAGAGACTGGCTATCGATTACTCTGAGACAATCAACAAATTTACACTTCTTGATGGGTACCCTCTACCTCGAATTGACGATACAGTGAACAAAATTGCTCAGTACTACGTGTTTAGCACAATTGATCTGCAGAGTGCCTATCATCAAGTCCCTATAAGGAATGAAGATAAACCATACACAGCGTTTCAGGCTAGTGATGGCCTGTATCAGTTTACCAGAGTCCCTTTTGGAGTCACCAATGGGGTAGCCTGCTTCCAACGAATTATGGATTCACTCATTCAGGAAGAGCAACTCATGGGAACCTACGCGTATTTAGATAATGTTACCATTTGTGGCAAGACCCAGGAGGAACATGATGCAAACCTTGATAAGTTTTTGGAAGCCGCCAAGAAGAAAAATATCAGTTACAATGAGGAAAAGTGCACTTTTTCAACTAAAAGGCTTAGCATCCTTGGTTATGTAGTGGAAGGAGGTTCAATATTCCCAGACCCTGAACGACTACGACCTCTACGGGAACTTCCAATGCCTCAAGACAAAAAGTCACTCCGAAGAACTCTTGGTCTCTTTGCTTATTACTCACAATGGATCTACAACTATTCAAGTAAAGTCCGCCCATTGAGTGCTACCACATTTCCTGTGACAAAGGAAGCAGAAGCCGCTTTCCATACTCTCAAACAGGACATTGAAAACTCAGTAGTTCAAGCCATTGATGAGTCCCTACCATTCGAAGTGGAAACGGATGCATCTGACATTGCCATTGCTGCAGTCTTATCTCAGGCAGGACGACCAGTAGCCTTCTTTTCGAGAACTTTTCAAGGATCAGAGAAATGTTATGCTGCTGTAGAAAAGGAAGCCCAGGCCATCATAGAAGCAGTTCGCCACTGGAGGCATTATTTAACTGGTAGACATTTCACCATAAGGACTGACCAACGGTCCGTGATGTATATGTTCGACAAGAGGCACAAAAGTAGGATAAAGAATGACAAGATATTACGCTGGAGGATGGAACTATCGTGTTATGACTTTGATATTCTGTACCGACCGGGTCAAGAGAACATCTCACCTGATGCATTCTCTAGGTCCCACTGTGGAGCAGCATGTCATGATTTGCAATCACTCTCAGCTCTCCACAAGGCTTTGTGTCACCCAGGAGTTACACGCCTGTACCATTTTGTCAAATCAAAGAACATGCCCTACTCAGTGGAAGATGTGCGACAAGTGATCAGAGCATGCAGAGTATGTGCAGAGTGCAAGCCAAACTTTCATCAGCCAGAGAAGACTCATCTCATAAAATCCACCCAGCCTTTCGAAAGATTGAATATAGATTTCAAAGGACCTCTACCAAGCACAAATCAGAATAGGTATTTCCTTAACATAGTAGATGAATATTCAAGGTTTCCCTTTGTATTCCCCTGTGCAAATATGGCTGCTTCAACTGTTATTAGTTGTCTTTCACAGTTGTTCTCTATTTTTGGTATGCCAGCTTATATCCATTCAGACAGGGGATCCTCGTTCATGAGTAACGAACTTCAGGAGTTTTTGGCTAGCAAAGGTATTGCCTGCAGCAGAACAACAAGCTACAACCCTCAAGGCAATGGTCAAGTGGAGCGGTTCAATGGTACTATATGGAAGGCAGTTACAATGACATTAAAGTCGCGCAATCTACCTGTTCAACACTGGCAAACTGTCCTACCTGATGCTCTTCACTCTATTAGATCACTGCTGTGCACAGCTACTAATGCAACCCCTCATGAAAGACTCCTCAACTATTCATGTCGTTCCTCTACGGGAGCCTCCGTGCCCACTTGGTTATGTCATCCTGGACCCGTTCTCCTGAAGAGTCACCGTAGGATGAACAAGACGGATCCTTTAGTGGAAGAGGTAGAGCTCCTGCAAGCTAATCCACATTACGCCCACATTCGCTACCAAAATGGTGAAGAGACTACAGTATCTACAAGACATTTAGCCCCAGTTGAAATCCCTATTACTGTGGAATCTCAAGATACACCAATAGATGTGAAAGATGCTTCGTTTTCTCCTGGAAAGCCCCTTGAGACTACCCCTATGGAAATAGAGGATTCTGCTCCAGCAGTTAATCAAACCCCGCTGGAAAATATCGAACCTGGTGAAGAGGCTCAAGGGCTACGAAGGTCGGGACGTGTACGTCGCCCACCTAACAGTTTGGGAGATTACTGTCTCTGATATTTTAGAAGGGGGAGATTGTAGTGATACTGGTCCTGTGGGGAGCAGCAGGAGGATAATACTGCACCACCTCTAGGGGCCCTTAACAACAACAACAGTTTGGTGTGTGTCATGGGCACTAACACATGGTGTGTGATTCTCTCCTACTTTATCCATTTATCAGCGATGCAGATTACATGGTGAGTTTAAATATGTGGCCTGTAGTTATAACTTTTCTCTTGACATATGCAAGACATCACCATCCCTGTAGAAGCCATTATTAGATGTACTAGTCATTATATTTTGTTGTTGCAGAAGTACTATGAAGATTCTATGTTCAATAAAGCCTAGAGATAAGGCCTGTGTTTCTATCACAACAGGCAGGATTCTCTGCACCCATCATCTGCTGAGGGTGATGCTCTGCCGTAGCCTGCTATTTCGTTGTTGGCGTCTTCCAGGCCTCACGAATTCTAGCGAGCCTCTCTAGGCAACGAGGGTTCCAGGCATGGTGTTTCTGCCTGAAATTCGGGCATCGTGGAGTGGGTGGCGATGCATTCTTCAGCTTAGTGATGCATTCCTCGGTAGAGTGGGGCTGGCTGCAGACACAGCAGATTACTCGGTTCGGACAGAGTGCATCCAGGTGTCCGTAATGCTGGCGCTTGAAACAGCGAACTGGTTCTGCCGTGAAGGTCCTGACATCGTATCTGCCCCAAAAACCGAGGTCCAGCTGGGATGGCAGCGGTCCTACATGATGAATGAGGACCTGCAGGGTTGGTGCGTTGCCTGCTGACTTTGCCTTGAGACGCTGAGCTGACACGACTCTGGGGTGAGCTGCTTCTGCCTCGATGTGCATCATCAGCGGGTACCGCATCACTACACCCTTGGTGATCTTCTGCCGAGAATCCAGTTCCTCCAGAGTAAAGGAGCGGTCTGTCTCCATGACTCTCTTCAAGGTGGTATGCATTTCCCTGTTGATAGGAGTCAGTATTGGTTCTCCTCTCAGGTTGAACCATATCTTGAACCTCAGTTTGAGCTGTGTTTCTAGGTGTGCAACCACGCCATAGTGGGTTTTGTATTCCCCATAAGCCTTTACCTTGAATCTGGAAGGTAATTTGAGCTGGTTTACCTGCTCCTTGGAGGGACGGCGTGTCTTACTGTTATTCACATTGATCCATCCTTCCCTATTCGCTGGCTGCATGGTTAGGCTTGCCAGATCTGGAGACTCTTCCCCTGATGACACAGAGTGGTCTCGCAACTTCTTCGCTAGGATTGCGCCCCACATTTCTAAATCCGAGTCGTCTATTTCTAAATCCGAGTCCTCCGCCGTGTCCCTGGAACATCGTGACCTCTTCCTTTCGGCAGAAGCCATGTGTCTGTCCATATACGTCTGACTTCTGTGTGTGGCAGGAGTCAGGTGAAGTGTCGTGTGGGTAGAGATGGTAGTGGTAGTAGTAGTGGAACTAAGGAGGTGAGACGGATGGCTAGAGAGGGACCTGTTGACACCATGTAACAGCAGTTTCCAGAATGGGCAATATCCTGTTGATTAGCAATTTTGAGATACTGTAACTACCGGACTTTTGCTTTATATTGTTACTGACAGAAATTAGTGCAGCTTCTATGCATTTTCTCTGTCTTAAGTCGTCTTCTTTAATCACTAGTTTAGCTTCATTGAATTTCATGAGGTGTCCAACATCGTCCGTATGTTGAACACGCGCGTTTTTGCAGTCATCATTTCTGCGAGCATTTTTGTGTTCGGTGATCCTAATGTCCAGAGATCTGGCTGTTTCCCTTACATATACTTTGTCACACACCCCATATGGTGTAGTGTAAATTCCTGCATTTGTGCCAGAATCATGCTTGGGTTTTTGTATCAGGTTCCTAATAGTAATTGAAGAGCTGGTAGATATTTTAGCCAGTTTTCTGTCAAACTTTTTTGAAACATTAGTGGCAACGTTGCTGACCGGTAAAACGATGTAACTTGGAGGCTTTTCTTCAACTTGATTGGTGTTGGTCTTGTTGAGGATACGTGTCGCACGTTTCCTGCAGTCACGTATGAAGTGTGGGGGAAAGTGCAGTGAACTAAAAGAGTTGGTGATGTATGTGCATTCTTCTTCGAGGAACTGCAGACTGGAAATTCTGTAGGCTCTCAGAAAGAAGCCAATAACTACCCTTCTTTTAATTCTGGTGTTATGGTGAGAGAAGAAATGTAGAAGATCGTTCTTGTAGGTAGGTTTCCGGTAGACTTTAAAAGAAAGTCTGTTTTCATCAGTGCGTAGGAGAACGTCGAGAAAAGGTAACTGGTTGTCCGTCTCCTCCTCTAGTGTAAATTTAATAGTAGGTTCCAGAGTGTTGATGGTGTTGAGGATGCCACGTACGTCTAGATTTTTGGGTACAATGACCAAAATATCATCAACGTACCGCATCCATGTAACTGAACTAGGGATGTTACTGAGGATCCGTCTGGATTCCAGGTCCTCCATATATAAATTGGCAAGTACTGCACTAAGGGAGGATCCCATGGCTAGAACGAAGAGTTGTTTGTACTTCTTGTCCTCAAATCTAAAACACTTATAACTAACACAAAGTTCAACAAGGCTCACAAATTCTTGGCAGGGTACAGGTAACTCTGTATCATCGTTAATCACCCTGCGAAGAAGATCAATGGCTTGATCAACTGGGACATTGGTGAATAAGGCAGTCACGTCAAAACTTGCAAGGTTATCACTCATGTCGAGATCCCTGATACGGTTAAGGAGATCACCCGAATGCTTCAGGTGAGCCTGACTGATTGTACCCAGGAGCTTAGACAAATATTTCTCCAAAACTCCTGCCAGGCTGTGTGGGGCGCTGCCGATTCCAGATGTAATGGGTCTCATAGGCACATTTGATTTGTGGGTCTTCGGTAAACCATAAAGCCTTGCTGACTTGGGGTTGGTAGGGACGAGGCACAAGAGCTTTTTGCCTTCTGATTTCCTGAGTATGCTGCGGGTCTTACTGAGAAAGGAATCTCTTTCTTTCTTCCATGTATGCTCGTGGATGGAAACGTATGTGTTGGGTAGTTCAATAAATCTTGCATCTTACTAACATAGTCTGTACTGTTGAGGATGACCACTCCTCCTCCTTTGTCAACTGTTGTGATGAGAATATCATTATTAGCAGCCATGTTTTTGAATGCCTGGATGTAGCGGCGTGGAATGACTGGACGACTTGGTTCAGAAACCTCAGTTGCAATAAGTCCTTGTATAAAACCTTTGTTAAATTCAGAGTCACCGAAGTCGTGGTTTTTGATCACTGTATCTAGCTTGCATTTAGGCTTCCGTACGCCAGTAGCAAACTTGAGACCTAAACTGAGTGCTTCGGACTCTGTATCACTGAGAACATAAGAAGAAAGGTTATTGATGATGTCAGCTCTGCCAATGTCTTTCCATTTGCTGTGTTGACAGAAAGAGGAAAGTTTTCTTGAGAGCCGTAGTTTCTGCTGTAGGTTGGCGGTGGTAACTTTGCTTAGGATGTGTTCGACGGTGCGTCTGTCAGAAACGGGAAGGGAAGTGAGAACTAGGTGAGCACTATGGAAATACTCTCGTAGGTAGTGGTAAGTAGCAGGAGAGAAGGGATGTTTAGAATCCGTGGAGTGGATCTAGGTGCGACCATTTCTTCGATGCAGTCTTGCAGAAAGGAAGAACGGTTCTTGAAGCTGTGTGCCTTCAGGAGGAGAGAAAGGTAGTCTCTGTATAAAAAGTCCATCACTAGTACTGTGTCTTGACAATGAGGAAATGGTATGGTGATACCGACAAGATGTGGAAAAAGACACTTATGTACAGTTCAGGACATTTATTAAAGGAAACGTTTCGCCACGAGTGGCTTCTTCAGTCCTAATACAGAGAAAACTAAGAAAACGCATATGTATAGTGGCATGAGTCAGGTGAAGTGTCGTGTGGGTAGAGGTGCTAGTGGTAGTAGTAGTGGAACTAAGGAAGTGAGACGGATGGCTAGAGAGGGACCTGTTGGCATCATGTAACAGCAGTTTCCAGAATGGGTAATATCCTGTTGATTAGCAATTTTGAGATACTGTAACTACCGAGCTTTTGCTTTATATTGTTACTGACAGCAATTAGTGCAGCTTCTATGCATTTTCTCCGTCTTAAGTCGTCTTCTTTAATCACTAGTTTAGCTCCACTGAATTTCATGAGGTGTCCAACATCGTCCGTATGTTGAACACACGCGTTTTTGTGGTCATCATTTCTGCAAGAATTTTTGTGTTCGGTGATCCTAATGTCCAGAGATCTGGCTGTTTCCCTTACATATACTTTGTCACACACCCCCACATGGTATAGTGTAAATTCCTGCATTTGTGCCAGAATAATGCTTGGGTTTTTGTATCAGGTTCCTAATAGTAGTTGAAGAGCTGGTAGATATTTTAGCCAGTTTTCTGTCAAACATTTTTGAAACATTAGGAACCTGATACAAAAACCCAAGCATGATTCTGGCACAAATGCAGGAATTTACACTATACCATGTGGGGGTGTGACAAAGTATATGATTGCGTGATGATTGCTGAGAAGCAGGATTTTGGAGACCACAGAAGGCTTAGGTGAGCGTTAGATTGGAGTGACCTGATACGAGTATTCTAGGAAATCTGATGATAAATGTTTGTATTTACCTGTAGCTGGACACGTATCGAGGACCAGGTAACTTCGGGGGGTAACCTCAATCCACCAGTACAGTAGAGTTGTGTGAGGCTTAGGCGGATCCACAACCAGGCTCCAGAAGACCCCTTTATGGGAACACGATACTCTCAAACCAGCTGGTTCCAGTGTCAGAATCAGAGTGGTCATGCTGAACCTGTTGAGCTGCAGAACGATAGGAAACCTACGAATGGATTGACTGATGCCATCTGTCCCAGACATGTAGAAGTAGGTGTTGTTGTAGTTGGAAGAGACAAAGAGGAGCCTGAAGGAGTCATTAGAGTGGCTAACGATGTCTCTAGAGGATTCGTCGACGAATTTGTTAGAATCGTTCCGGATTTCCATGGTCTCTTTACTGAATCGATGACGCGCGCCACTCATGAACGTACCTTCAGGGGATCTCCAAGATTCGCTGAAGGAGAGATGAAGGGTGAAGTTAGCCAGAGATTTATCGGGTTGGAGGCGGAGAGCGAGACTACTGGAGGTAGTGACAGGGAACTTAGGAGTTCGGCATGCTTCCATCCAAGATCCCACCCACATCTCACAATCTGCAAGAAATAGTGTAGTCTCACAACACAGTGCTATTGCCTTATCACAACAGTGATGTTACTTTAACACAGCAGCGTTGTTATCTTATCACAGCGTAGCATCGCAACCTTATCACAATGGTGCTACAGCTAGTCAGCTTGAACAAACAAAGTCTTGAGAATACTGTTATTATTTTGTGTTAGGAGAGCTGTGGGATCAATAAGCTCACTACACATGTTACAAGATAAACTACCTTCATCCAACTTCTTCCACCTGCGCCCTGCAGAGGATTCATCAACCTGATCCACCTATGGATTTGTTATAATCACTTCTGGTTAGGTTCTCATTTTTATCGGCAAAAGTTCGACATATATAAGGATTCTTCGATTAGTGATTTCCTCATAAACTTATTTCTGGAATCCCGTCAAGTTAGACAATTCACCATTATTCTCCCCAACATCATAATTTGGCTTCATTACGACAATAATATTCTGATTATTACACTACCTTGTATATGGAAGTGAAACAAATCAAGGCTAGATCCATTATGATACTGTAATGTAACTTACAGTTTGCATAAAAGAAGAGAAACTTGCTTTCTTTCTTAAATCTGACTTTATTGATTTATTTTATGTAAAGTATTATCCCCACATGGGTTATTCTGCGCATGATTTAGAGGAGGCTCGATCCTCCGTTCTCTAAGCAAGAAACACACTACAGATTTTTACACAATGAGTATTCTTAAAATCGTAACTAATAAAAGACTAAGACCGTTCATATCCTAAAAACTGACTGACCAATGTAATTTTGTTCCTTTTTTTTTGTATGTTTTGTCATCTTAATAAGTCGTATTAGGGCTATTTAATAGGCTTCTTTCTCATCGTACATAAACTTTTTATCCAGTTAGAAACTAAATTGGTTGTTATATGCTAACTTTGATAAGCTGAGCTTATTAAGTCTCTGTCACGTAATTAATATCTTGGTTCTTTAACGTTGAAGAGCCATAATGATATATGTTACCTAACAATCAGAGGTATTATTTTATGCATATATATTAATTGTGTCGCATGCACTGACGAAACTAATCTTTATTAACATAAATTCACTGTATGTAAATGCATAACACCCTCTGAGTACTTTGTATGTCATTATCATGTCACCCCTGGGCGCCCTCACCTGTGGTCCTGTGGTCACTGCTGCAGTCAACGATGGGAGTTACCAGTGGCAGACTGACCAGCAGGACCAGTGCCGACACTGTTCTTCCTTTCCTTGGAGTGGAGCGCCACCGGTGACCCGGTGGGGCAGAGAGGAAGTGCTGCTGACCTGAGGTCATTTTGAGAACTGTGGCCCCTTGTGACCTAGTGTGACTTCTGATGTTCTAGATATCACCTCTTCTGACAGCTGATGACCTCCTCTGACAGCTGGTGACCTCTTCTGACAGCTACTGCGACATCTGTTAACATCTAGTGACTTCTCTTTGCACTTTGTGACCTTTAATGTAACCTGGTGAAACCCTCTGAGACCTGGTGACCTCTGTTAACAATTGGTATGATTTCTGATGAGCTCTACTGGCACTTAGTGACGTCCTAGGACCCTAGGTAAACTCTCTTGTTGTGATGGCTGCCTGACTCTGAGCTGGAGTACGGGGGTGTGTGGATGAGGCTGAACTCAACCTTCCCCCACTCTCCCCAACTCTCCCCCCACTCTCCCCAACTCTCCCCACTTTTCAATCTTATCTCCACCTTCCTGCCTGTGAAAACAAACACTACCAGGATGTTATTGTCCTCCACACTGCCTCTCCTCATTCCGTTAACAACAGCATCCCACTCATGTCAGCATCCCACTCATGTCAGCATCCCACTCATGTTAGCATCCCTATCACGTCAGCACCCCACTAGCGTCAGTATTCTATTTACTTCAGCATCCCACTCATGTGAACATCCCTCTCATGTCGGCGCCCCACTCAGGTAAGTATCCTACTCAGGTCAGCATCGCACTCACGTTAGCATCCCTCTCACATCAGCATCCCACTCATGTTAGCATCCCTCTGTCAGCATCCCGTTCATGTCAGCATCATGTACACGTCAGCATCCATCTAATTTAAAATAGATCGGATTTTGGGTCTGCTTAAATGCAGCACACTAGAATACTAGAACGTAAAAAAAATAAGTTTGAGAAAATCATAGATTTTTAAATGTACCTTAATGATGGATGCCAATATTGCTGTGAAATGTTTTTGGGAAATAAATATTTATGTATGTATGCATGTATGCGTGTATATATAATAAGAACATAACATAAGAACGAAGGAACACTGCAACAGACCTACTGACCCATGCGAAGCAGGTCCATACCACCTCCCCCGGCCTAAAACAATAACCACCTAATCAGGTCACTTCCACTTAAGGAAGGAGCACGGCAACAGACCTGGTAGCCCAAGCTAGTCAGGTCAAACTCACACCCACCCACGCCCACTCATGTATTTATCCAACCTATTTTTAAAACTACACAACGTCTTAGTGTCTATGACGGTACTTGGGAGTTTGAGGAAATGGTATGGTGATACCGACAAGATGTGGAAAAAGACACTTATGTACAGTTCAGTTTCCTCTAATAAATGTCCTGAACTGTACATAAATGTCTTTTTCCACACTTGGGAGTTTGTTCCACTCATTCACGACTCTATTACCAAACCAGTGTTTTCCTATATCCTTCCTGAATCTGAACTCTTCCAAACTGAAGCCATTGCTGCGAGTCCTGTTTTGGCTGGAAATTTTCAGCACGCTATTTACATCCCCTTTATTTATTCCTGCTTTTCATTTATGCACCTCAATCATATCCCCCCTAATTCTACGCCTTTCTAGAGAGTGCAGATTCAGTCTATCCTCATAGGGAAGATTTCTGATACATGGGATCAACTTTGTCATCTTCCTCTGTACGTTTTCCAGTGCATTTATATAAATCCATTCTGTAATATGGTGACCAGAACTGTGCAGCATAATCTAAAGTGAGGCCTAACCAAGGATATATAGAGTTGAAGAACAACCTGAGGACTTCTATTATTTATACTTCTTGATATAAAGCCAAGGATTCTGTTAGCTTTATTGCGAACACTAATGCACTGTTGTCTTGGTTTTAGATTACTAACCAGAACTCCTAAATCCTTTTCGCAATCAGTAGTATTAAGATCTACACTATTCAGTTTATTAGTGGCATGGTTATTGTCCTGTCCATCATTTAGCACTTTGCATTTGTCTATATTAAAACTGCATCTGCCACTTCTCCGGCCACTACATCAGTCTATTCAAATCATCCTGGAGTGCACTGATGTCTTCAATAGAATGAATTGGACGGCCTATTTTGGTGTCATAAGTAAATTTGCTTATGTCGCTATTTATTCCCTCATCTATATCGTTTATGTAAATTGTGAACAACAAGGGGCCCAACACTGACCCCTGTGGAACACCGCTTGTGACGTGCCCCCATTCTGATTTCTCCCCATTTATGCAAACTCTTTGCTGCGTATTTGTCAACCACGCCTCTACCCAGGAAAAAAATTCTCCTATTCCGTGTGACTTAAGTTTCCTCAAAAGTCTCTGATGTGGAACTCTATCGAAATCCTTACTGAAGTCCACATACACAATATCATATTCATTACTCAAGAAATCGTAATGACACGATTGCAAATAAACCATACCCCCGGCCGGGATTGAACCCGCGGTCATAGAGTCTCAAAACTCCAGCCCGTCGTGGCTAGCTGGTCTAGTGGCTAACACGACGGGCTGGAGTTTTGAGACTCTATGACCGCGGGTTCAATCCCGGCCGGGGTATGGTTCATATTCATTACCATGATCTACCTCCTCAAACACCATAGCGAAAAAAGTTAGTAAATTCGTAAGACAGGAACGCCCCTTAGTAAAACCGCGTTGAGATTCAATTTTCAGTTTATGCCCATCAAGATGGCTACGAATTGCCTCGGCAATTATTGATTCCTTAAATTTTCCCACTATGGAGGTAAGGCTTATTGGTCTATAGTTCGAAGCTAAGGACCTGTCACCTGTCTTGTAAATAGGTATTACATTTGCCATTTTCCACTTATCAAGCATTATGCCAGTTTGTAGTGATATGTTGAAAAGATCAGCCAAAGGTTTGCAAAGTTCCTCTTTACATTCCTTTTAAAACCCTTGCAAACAATTCATCAAGGCCATGGGATTTGTTAGGTTTTAATTTCTCTATTTGTCTGAGGACCATGTCACTTGTAACTGCAATCGTGCATAGTTTATTATCGTCCTGTTCTACATAATCTGTTATTTCTGGAATTTCGCTAGTATCTTCCTGAGTAAAGACTGAGAGGAAGTAATAATTAAAAATTTCACACATATCCCTATCACTGTCAGTGATCTGACCTGAGCTACACCTATCTTGTCTCTAATCTTACTTCTGTATACCCGAAAGAACCCTTTTGGGTTAGTCTTCGAATCCCTTGCGACTTTAGCCTCATAATCCCTTTTTGCTTTTCTTCTTTTTTTTTATTTCTCTCTTTAATTAAATGTATTGATTTCTTAACTGCCCATCCCCTCTTTTGATACGCCTATATATGCCTCTCTTTTCACCTATGAGATGTTTTAATCTATTGTTCATCCATTTGGGATCATTTTTGTTAGATCTAATTTCCCTACTCGGAACAAAAGTTGACTAAGCAGCTAGAACTATGCTCTGAAAAACGTCATATTGGTAACCAACACCAGCTACCTGACCCATAGTCAGGACATCCCAATTTAGCCCACCCAGGTAATTTTTCAGTCCCAGGAAATCAGCCAATCGAAAGTCTGAGCAGAGACTTGATTGCAGTTTACTAAGTAATTCCATAATATATTGAAACTAAGTGATTTGTGATCACTTTCCCCAAGCTCATCATTAACCTCAAGATTATTAATTAGTGAATCTTGTTTGGCAAGAACCAAGTCAAGCAGATTGTTTCCTCTGGTTGGTTCTGTCACAAACTGTTCTAAAAAGCAATCCTGAACTGTATCAAGAAAGTCACTAGACTCAAGATTTCCTGTCAAATTGTTCCAATCAATTTGTCTAAAGTTAAAATCCCCCATTAACACAACATTTTCATATCTAGACGCCTTATGAATTTCGTCCCATAACAGCTTACTGAATTCCCTATCAAGGTTTGGGGGCATATATATCACACTCAAAATTAATTTTTCATACCCCTCGAGAAACTGTAGCCAAACAGATTGTGTCTGTTGTTTCTATTCTTATATCATGTCTAACACAACAAGCTAAATTATCTCAGATATACATCGCCATTCCACCACTCTTCCTGTTGACCCTATCAGTGTGGAATAGTTTATAACCCTTTATGCTGCATTCAGAAGGCATTTCTCTATCTTTCAAGTTGGGCCAGGCCTCAGTTATAGCAATAATATCTATATTACCTGCACTTGCGAGTACTCTAAGCTCATCTATCTTATTTCTTAGACTCCTACTATTTGTATAGTAAACCTTAAGGGAGCTAGTCACTCTTTGCCCTCTACTATCTTTCTTTGTTTGTTGATCAATTGATTTGCCATTACTTGCAACTTTATTTTGAACATTGTCTTTTAAACATATCCCTGAGGTATCCCGGTAATAACTGCTGTGTTTAACCCTAACGCTGCAGCCTGATTCTTTCCCACAAACACCCATACCTCTATAATCTATCAGTTTAAATTCCTAGACAAGTCACCAATTACCCTCTCAATTGAATTGGCTAATGCAACCACTCCATCCCCAGAGAGATGAACTCCATCCCTTATATACATATCACGTTTGCCAAAGAATAGGTCCCAGTTATCAATGAATGGGATTGCAAGTTCCTTGCAGTATCTGTCTAGCCAGCAATTTATACCAATTGCCCTAGACATCCATTCATTGCACACTCCCTTTCTAGGCAAGATGCTACATATGACTGGGATCCCTCCCTTAGACCTAACTACTTCTATGGCTGACCTGTACTTATCCAGCAGTTCCTCTCTCCTGCCCTTCCCAATGTCATTACCCCCAACACTAAGACAGATAATGGGCTTGTTCCAATTACCTGTCATAATATTATCCAACCTGCTGACTATGTCACCAACTCCAGCTCCAGGAAGGCACACTCAGTCTGACCTTTCTGTCTCTGTTACAAAATGCACTGTCCATATATCTTACCTGAGAGTCGCCTACTATTAAAATATTCTTACCTTGATTAGCAGGGGAATCAGTGGTACCTTCAACCTCACTAACCACTGAAGCACACTCGTCTTGGAGATCAGAGAATCGATTTCCTGCCTTCACATGTTCTCTATTAACTCTCCTCATCTTCCTTCTTCCTGAACTGTGAACCACTTGCCACTTAAAGCGGCTGCCACTATCACTGCTGGTGGCCATTTCCTCCTTACCAGCTAAATCCTTCTCACACTCGCTCCCAAACTCATCTATGCGAAGCTTCAGCCTCCTATTTTCCTCCTGAAGAAGTAGAATCTCCTTCAGCACTTGAACCTGAGATTCTAAAACACTACAACAAGCCATGGTGCTTGGTAACAGCCCACACTAACTCCCAAGAGCTTAGGCAGGTATGACCGCAGGTGACCACTGACCTCAGCTAGTCTCTCGTTGCCCTCTACTATCTCTCTTTGTTTGATGAGCAATTTCTTTTCCTTTACTAGCAACTTTATTTTGAATATTGTCTTTTAAGCATATCCCTGGGGTATCCTGGTAATATCTAATGTTTTCAACCCTAGTACTGCAGCCTGATTGTTTCCCACAAACATCCATACCTCTATAATCTATCAGTTTAAATTCCTAGACAAGTCATCAATGACCCCACTTCAATCGAATTGGCTAATGCAACCACTCCAACCCCAGAGAGATGAGCCCCATCCCTTGCATACATATCATGTTTCCCATAGAATTTGTCCCAGTTAACAATGAATGGGATTACAAGTTCCTTGCAGTATTTGTCTAGCCAGCAATTTATACCAATTGTCTTAGGCATTCATTCATTGCCCACTCCATTTCTAGGGAAGATGCTTCATATTATAGGGATCCCTCCCTTAGACCTGACTATTTCTATGGCTGACCTGTACTTATCCAGTAGCTCCCACAATCAGAATATTCTTACCTTGATTAGCTGGGTAGTCAGAGGTACCTTTAACCTCTCTAACCACTGAAGTACACTCATCTTGGAGAATAGAGAATCGATTTCCTACCTTCACATCTTCGCTATCATCCCTCCTTACCTTCCTTCTTCCTGAACTGTGAACCTCTTGCCACTGAAAGTGGCTGCCACTCTCACTGGTGGTAAGGATTTCCTCCTTACCAGAACCAACTATTTCACACTCACTGCCAAACTCATCTAGGCGAAGCTTCAACCTCATATTTTCCTCCTGAAGAAGTAGATTCTAAAACACTACAAAAAGCCATGGTGCTTGGTAACACCCCACGCTAATACCCAGACAGCTCAGAACAGGTATAACCACACGTGACCACTGACCTCAGTAAACAGGTCATATCACAATATGCAGAACAACCACTGCGAAAAAATTGTGAAATTCTAAGTGCTTTTGTGATTTTTCACGTTATCAAGGCACTGTTCCATGTTAATATGAGCATCACAAAAGCGCTTGGAATTGCACTATTTTTTGTACTATTTATATATATATATATATATATATATATATATATATATATATATATATATATATATATATATATATATATATATATATATATATATACATATATATATATATATATATATATATATATATATATATATATATATATATATATATATATATATATATATATATATATATATATATATATATATATATATATATATATATATATATATATATATATATATATATATATATATATATATAGGCAAAACAACCACTCTGAAAGAATAGAGAAATTCCAAGCGCTTTCGTGACTACTCACATTATCAAGCATAGTTCCTTGATAATGTGAGAAGTCACGAAAGCGCTTGGAATTTCTCTATTCTTTCAGAGTGGTTGTTTTGCATATTTTGAAATCACCTGTTTACTGTGATCTTATTGCATATATATATATATATATATATATATATATATATATATATATATATATATATATATATATATATATATATATATATATATATATTTATATATATATATATATATATATATATATATATATATATATATATATATATATATATATATATATATATATATATATATATATATATATATATATATTTTTTAGAAAGACACGTAAGCAAACACTATGACATATTTATTAGAAAACGTTTCGGTCCTGGGACCTTGATCACTTCTAACATACAGAGGTAGAAAGACATTATATATATAGGCGGAGAGTGAGGTGTGACGCACGTGACCTGAGGAATGTCATAAGAATATAAGAACATAAGAATGGAGGAACACTGTAGAAGGCCTACTGGCCCATGCGAGGCAGGTCCTTATCAAAACAACCTCTGCCTATGATGAGGACGGGTAGACGTTGAAATCATGTGACTCCTGTGTTGTTGGGTTGGTGGTGCTTAAGTATCATGTATGCCAATGTTTTTGAAATTTTGTAGTTTCCAGTGTTGCGTTCTATAGTGTCGGTGACGACGATTAGTGAGGCTTCTAGGCACCGTCGGCGTCTGAGGTCTGGTTCGGTGAGAACGAGTTGTGCCTCATTCCAGTTCATCAAATGTCCCGTGGAGTCTCTGTGGATGACACAGGCGTACCTTACATCGTCTCTGTTAGAGGCATTTCGATGCTCATTCAAGCGGACTGCAAGATCTCTGCCTGTCTCGCCTACATATTTCTTGGGACAGAACCCACAGGGGATAGTGTAGACGCCTGCTATTGTAGTTAGAGGTGTGGGGCTGCGTTTCGTAGTGAGGTCTTTGATAGATGATGTGTTTATGGTGGAAACGTTGATGTTACTCATAGCAAGTGCCCTGCGAGTATTCGTGGCAACATCACCACATGGGACTACTATGAACTGCTTAGGGGGCTGTTCCATGGGCGGTTTGTTGAGAATAGCTTGTGCCTTAAGTCTGCAATCTCGGATGAAGAAAGATGGGAACTGAAGACGTGTAAAGGCTTGTGTTATGTAAGTGCATTCTTCTTCTAGAAAACAAGGGCTGGAGATGCGAAGAGCTCTCAAGAAGAAGCCAATGAGGACTCCGCTCTTAGTGCGGGTGTCTTGGTGTGAATAAAAGTGTATAAGATCGTCCTTGTTGGTAGGTTTTCTATACACTTTGAAGAGAAGTTTGTCACTGTCGGGAGATCTGCACAGTAGAACGTCGAGGAAAGGAAGTTTGCCATCATTTTCGAGTTCAAGTGTAAACTTCATGTAGACTTCATCAATCTAGTGGAACTTTGTGTTAATTTCAACTTCTTCAAGTATCAGGACAACTGTTACAAACAGTGCTTTGGGATGGCAATGGGCAGCCCGCTCAGTGCTGTGCTTGCCAACCTCTTCATGGAAAACCTGGAGACAGAGAAATTCAGCACCCTCATTCCCAACACCGTTACCTGGCTAAGATACGTTGATGATGTATTGGTTTTCTATCCGAGACGTCTCAATATCCAGGCCCTTCTCAACAAGATCAATGCAGTTGAACCATCAATAAAGTTTACACTTGAACTCGAAAATGATGGCAAACTTCCTTTCCTCGACGTTCTACAGGTCGCCGCTATGTGATCATACTCACCACATAGGCGGCATGTACGTCGTTGTCCTGGGTACATTACCATTACCTGCGTCCTGAAATCTTGTAGATACACATAGGACAGTACT
>NC_091327.1:29882291-29914791 GCF_038502225.1 Cherax quadricarinatus
TTCCAAACAACACTGAAATACTCCAAAAACATCATTCGAACACCCCCAAATCACCTCTGAATACTCCCAGAACACCTTCATAAGTACTCTTGCACATCATTTGAACACCTTCATAAGTACTCTCATAATCATTTGTACACCTTCAAAAAACACCTTTGAATACTCACATAAACACCCTTGAACACCTTCAAAACACCTTTGAACACCTTCAAAGCACTCTCATAATCATTTGAACACACTCAAAACACCTTTGAATAACCTCAAAACACCTTTGAACACCTTCAAAACACCCTTGAACACCTTCAAAATACCCTTGAACACCTTCAAAAAACTACATTTGAACACACTCAAAACACCTTTGAACACCTTTGAACATTTCCAAAACACTATTTGAGTACTCCCAAATAAGATTTGACATCTCTAATTTATCTGCACTTACACATTTCATTAAATTACAACTCATCCCTCAGTCTCCAGACTAGGCATTTTCTCGTTTTTACCCTTTTAGTTCATTAAAGTTATTAAGGGGACACAATACATCAGAAAAAAAGTCACAAAAACTAACTCAAACACTTTACTTTGAACACCCCCAAAACACTCTCATAATCATTTGAATACTCACATAAACACCCTTGAACACCTTCAAAACACCTTTGAATATCGTTTTTAAACTAATTTCATCACATCCCACTTATATCATCTTTTTTCGGTAACTCTAATTCGACTACACTACCCTCATCAATTACCAACAAATTTTACTCGTTTTAACTAATGTTATCACTGTAACCAAGATCTTCACAAAAACAAAACTCTATGACACCTAACACACACACACCCCACAACACCCACAACCCACAATTTTTCTCGTTTTAACTAATTTCATCAGAAAGTCACAACAACAACAACCCACAACCCACAACATCCACAACCCACAATTTTTTCTCGTTTTAGCTAATTTCATCAGAAAGTCACAACAACAACAACCCACAACACCCACAACACCCACAACCCACAACCCACAATTTTTTCTCGTTTTAACTAATTTCATCAGAAAAAGGCACAACACCCACAACCCACTTCACCCACAATTTTTTCTCGTTTTAGCTAATTTCATCAGAAAGTTACAACAACAACAACCCACAACCCACAATTTTTTTCTCGTTTTAACTAATTTCATCAGAAAAAGGCACAACACCCACAACCCACAACACCCCACAACCCACAATTTTTTCTCGTTTTAACTAATTTCATCAGAAAAAGGCACAACACCCACAACCCACTTCACCCACAATTTTTTCTCGTTTTAGCTAATTTCATCAGAAAAGTCACAACACCCCACATCACCCACATCCCACAATTTTTTTTCTCGTTTTAACCCTTTTAGTTCATTAAAGTTAATAAGGGGTCACAGTACATCAGAAAAAGTCACAAAAACAACCCACTTATATCATCTTTTTCGATATCTCTAATTCGACTACATTACCCACAACCCTCATCAATTACCAATTTATTCACATTTTTTTCCCCCCTTCTTTTTACTGAATCTTAAAAGTAATACACATTCCTCCCTACAGTACTAAAATTCTAATAAAATCCTCTCCATACCCATCTCCTTGTATCCACATAAATTAATATTATACTCGCATCAACTACCCAACTATTGCGACATGTTTCAACACCCTCCATTCTTTTCCAATATATCATAACTTTTCATTTCTATAATTTCTTTTTAAAATATTCACACATTACCTTTATATTCAGTAAAATCTCCCCATATTTCTAATTACATCCCTCCCCATACACCTCGCCATCTCACCCGCATTTCTTCACATCCACTCACCCATCTCCCAACACACCTCTTCTGAACACACACAAAAATCACATTTCACATCCACAAATGCATCTCAAATCCACTATAATCAAGATATTCACAAAACTCTATGACCACCTAACACACACACACACACACCTAACCTAACCTAACCTAACTATACCCAACCTATCCTAACCTAACCTAACCTTACCTAACCTATCCTAACCTACCCTAACCTTACCTAACCTAACCTATCCTAACCTAACCTAACCTAACCTAACCTAACCTAACCTAACCTAACCTAACCTAACCTAACATTACCTAACCTAACCTATCCTAACCTATCCTAACCTATCCTAACCTAACCTAACCTTACCTAACCTATCCTAACCTAACCTAACCTAACCTAAAATATATTGGAACACTTCCAAAATACATTAGAGTACTCCAGAATTACTTTGAACGACTCCATTTTTGGATATTTCCATATTAGTTTTGAAAACTTTATCGTAAAATCGAACATTATTTTCTTGTTGGTAAACACACCCATGGTAGAAATATTTACTCGATTTCCGAATAGAAACACTTTCCTCGCTCTGAGAGACTCATTTGAGCTTATATGGGTCGCCCCTTCCCCCGACGCCGCCACTGTGTAATGCGGTTCACACCCAAGGTAGAAAATCACACCTGCGGCAACACAGGTCAGACAGACGGTATGTAATGCGATTCACACCCAAGGTAGAAAAATCACACCTGGGTCAACTCAGGACAGACAGACACCATGAAATTAACTTAAATGAGATATAACATTTGTATTCTACCTCATTCCTTTTTTTTTCATGGTAAGGTTTGATTGATTGATTTAAAATTCATCATGTCTTAAAAACTTTTATTAAACATTTCTCTTTTTAATGAATGAATGAAACATATTAATCTTGGTGTAACAACACGCTCTAAACATCATAAATCCTCCTCTCTAAGTCTTGTTCTTCCAAGCCCCGTCACATCGGTACCTGTAAATTTTAATATATTTCACTAGCATATAATGGGGAGAAATTTGCACCATCACCTGTAAAAGATATAACCAACTAAAAGTTACATATTTTTTCACTATCCCAAACATATTCTTCTCGTTAACTTAAATATCTCCCCATTCATGAGTTAAAAAGCATAATCGTACTGCGTCCCCTTATTAACTTTAATGATGTAAGTATTATAAGAACATAAGAACATAAGAAAGGAGGAACACTGCAGCAGGCCTGTTTGCCCATACTAGGCAGGTCCTTTACAATTCATCCCACTAACAAACATTTGACCAACCCAATTTTCAATGCTACCCAAGAAATAAGCTCTGATGTGCAAGTCCCACTCAAATCCAACCCCTCCCACTCATGTACTTATCCAACCTAAATTTGAAACTACCCAAAGTCCTAGCCTCAATAACCCAACTAGGTAGACTGTTCCACTCATCAACTACCCTATTTCCAAACCAATACTTTCCTATGTCCTTTCTAAATCTAAACTTATCTAATTTAAATCCATTACTGCGGGTTCTCTCTTGGAGAGATATCCTCAAGACCTTGTTAATATCCCCTTTATTAATACCTATCTTCCACTTATACACTTCGATCAGGTCTCCCCTCATTCTTCGTCTAACAAGTGAATGTAACTTAAGAGTCTTCAATCTTTCTTCATAAGGAAGATTTCTAATGCTATGTATTAATTTAGTCATCCTACGCTGAATGTTTTCTAACGAATTTATGTCCATTCTGTAATATGGAGACCAGAATTGAGCTGCATAATCTAGGTGAGGCCTTACTAATGATGTATAAAGCTGCAGTATGACCTCTGGACTTCTGTTGCTTACACTTCTTGATATAAATCCCAGTAATCTATTTGCCTTATTACGTACACTTAGGCATTGCTGTCTTGGTTTAAGGTTGCTGCTTACCATAACCCCCAAGTCCTTTTCGCAATCTGTATGGCTAAGTTCTACATTATTTAACTTATAAGTGCTAGGGTTATGGACACTTCCGAGCTTCAGAACCTTGCATTTATCTACATTGAACTGCATCTGCCACTTTTCTGACCAAGAGTAGAGTTTGTCTAAATCCTCCTGAAGTTCCCTAACATCTACGTTTGAATCAATTATCCTACCTATCTTCGTGTCATCGGCGAATTTGCTCATATCACTAGTAATTCCTTCATCAAGATCATTGATATATATTATAAACAACAACGGGCCCAAGACTGATCCCTGTGGAACGCCACTTGTTACTGATCCCCACTCGGATTTAACCCCATTTATGGACACTCTCTGCTTCCTGTCTGTGAGCCATGATTCGATCCACGAGAGCACTCTTCCCCCAATGCCATGAGCTGCTACTTTCTTCAACAGTCTTTGGTGCAGAACTCTATCAAATGCCTTACTAAAATCTAAGTAAATAATATCAAATTCTTTATCGTGGTCAACAGCCTCAAAAGCTTTACTGAAAAAAGTTAATAAATTAGTTAGACAAGACCGGCCTCTTGTGAATCCATGCTGAGTATCATTAATCAAGCTATGCTTATCGAGATGGCTTCTTATAATTTGAGCTATAATTGACTCTAGTAATTTGCCTACAATTGAGGTCAGGCTTATTGGGCGGTAATTTGACGGTAACGACTTGTCCCCTGTTTTAAAAATAGGAATTACATTAGCCATCTTCCACATATCAGACACTACACCCGTTTGAAGAGATAAATTAAAAATATTAGTTAATGGTTCACAGACTTCCATTTTGCATTCCTTTAGAACCCTTGAAAAAAACCTCATCAGGACCCGGTGACTTATTTTGCTTCAGTCGGTCTATCTGCTTCACAACCATTTCACTAGTGACTATGATGTTACATAATTTATCTTCTTCTGGCCCACTATAAAAATTAATTACCGGAACACTACTAGTGTCTTCCTGTGTAAAAACCGAGAGAAAATAATTATTTAAAATCGAGCACATTTCATTCTCTTTGTCAGTAAGATGCCCATAGTTATTTTTAAGGGGACCTATCTTATCTCTGACTTTTGTTCTATATACCTGGAAAAAACTTTTTGGGTTAGTTTTAGAATCCCTAGCAACTTTAATTTCATAGTCCCTTTTAGCTTTTCTTATCCCCTTTTTAATGTCCCTCTTAGTGTCAATATACTGATTCATAAGATGACCCTCGCCTCTTTTGATACTCCTATAAATTCCTTTCTTATGCCCTAGTAGATATTTCAGCCTATTATTCATCCATTTTGGGTCATTTCTATTTGATCTAATTTCTTTATAAGGGATAAATGTTCTTTGAACAGCATGTATTGTGTTCAGAAAACTGTCATATTGATAGCTCTCTTCGTTACCCCAGTCAACAGATGATAAGTGTTCTCTAAGCCCATCGTAATCTGCTAAGCGAAAATCTGGGACTGTTACTGAGTTATCCCTACTATCATACTTCCATTCAATTCTAAATGTAATTGATTTGTGGTCGCTAGCACCCAGTTCTTCTGAAACTTCTAAATTATTAACAAGGGATTCATTGTTTGCCAGAACTAAGTCAAGCAGGTTATTACCCCTTGTAGGTTCTGTCACAAACTGCTTCAGAAAACAATCCTGAACTACTTCTAAGAAGTCGTATGATTCTAAATTCCCAGTCAAGAAATTCCAATCAATATGACTAAAGTTAAAGTCTCCTAGAATTACTACATTATCGTGCCTTGTGGCCCTAACAATTTCCTCCCATAGTAGTCTTCCCTGGTCCCTATCTAAATTTGGGGGACGGTATATCACACCTAAAGTTAATTTTTCATGCCCCTCTGAAAATTCTATCCAAACAGACTCTGTATGTGTTACTTCAGACTTAATACCCGTTTTAATGCAACAGTTCAAGCGATCTCGGACATACAATGCCACCCCACCCCCCTTCCCGATACTTCTATCTACTTGGAACAATTTGAAACCCTGAATGTGACATTCTGCAGGCATGTCCCGACTTTTTGAATTAAACCACGTCTCAGTAATGGCAAATACATCTATGTTACCTGCACTAGCAACTAGTCTCAACTCGTCCATCTTATTCCTAGCACTGCGACTATTTGTGTAATATATACTTAAGGACCCTCCTTTCTCTTTATCATTCCTGCTCCTTTCTGTTATTCCACTAAACCTATTACTGTCCTTGTCAATTAGTGCCACTGGCCTTCCGATATCCACCTCATTTTGCCTATTACTAGTTCTCCTAGTACTCATATTACTACCCTGAGACTTCACAGTTTTCCCGCAGAAACCCATACCACTAACTATTCCTAGTTTAAAGACCTAACAGCTCCCTCCACTGCGTTGGCCAGTGCTCCCACCCCACACCTAGACAAGTGAACCCCATCCCTGGCATACATGTCATTTCTGCCATAGAAGAGGTCCCAGTTGTCAATGAATGTTACCGCATTTTCCTTACAGTATTTGTCCAGCCAGCAATTGACACCAATTGCTCTGGACAACCATTCATTTCCAACTCCTCTCCTTGGCAAAATGCCACATATGACAGGTTTCCCACCCTTCTTCCTAATTATCTCTATTGCTGACCTATACCTGCTAATCAGGTCCTCACTCCTACGTCTGCCAACATCGTTGCCTCCAGCACTGAGACAGATAATAGGATTGCTCCCATTACCTCTCATGATGTCATCCAGACGGCTAACAATATCCTTCATCCCAGCCCCAGGAAAACACACTCTCTGCCTCCTACTCCTATCCTTCAAACAGAATGCCCTATCCATGTACCTAATCTGACTATCCCCAACAACAACAATGTTTTTACCTTCCTTGGCGTCGTCCGTAGTGATGCTCCGAGTAGTCGACTCAAATTCGCCAGGTAGCATTACACCACTTGTAGAATTCGTCATGACGTTCTCGATGGTCTTCGTTGGGGTTTCTAGGGATGTCTCACTCACGTCTGCCAATGCTTCCTTGGTGCTCGTTGGCTCGTTGTGGTAGACATGATTCTTGGTGTTCAGGTAGAGAGAGATGGTCGAAAAGGTAAGTGATACATTTTCATGAAGAGATAAATATGAGTTATATATATTAATTCAAATATATCTCTCTTCAAGTTATAATTACTTCCTCATAATAATTTAAATGAATTAAACCACTGATACAAGGTAAATAATTTTTGCTTCCCTTATAAGTTACTCACACATTAGGCTCAATGTTTTTAATATAATGTTTAATATCTGTGAAAAGTTCTCTCCAAATTAATTTCCACTTCTTTGTGTTGTACCATCTATGCAAAATACACAGATTATACTGTCGATTAAATATTTGACTGACAAAGTTTTCAGATATATTGTTTTCCAAAATATAATATACCAGATCATCACTCCACTCCGTTGCCATTTCATCAATGAATTTATGCGAATCAAGTTCATTTTCTAACCAATTTTTAACTCGCTGAAAATTCTTTTCACTCAATGTTTCACCATCTTTCCTTAAGAGTTGATTGGCAGTGTTGCAAAATTCCAACCAAGGAAGATCTTTCACCATTTCACAAATAACAATGAAATCGGCAAGTTTCCCCATATTAGATGCTTTCTATGCGGTTTCCGGACAATGTCTGGGGGTGACTTACACACACAACTCTCCCATATACATAAAGAGTTGCTAAATAGTATTAAATGAAAAATTTCATTAAACTCACCTAAACTAGGATCAGCCATTTCAAAATCCATTTTCATAATTAATTTTTTGGGCTTTGGTATAATAAAAGTTTGAGATAAATAACTACTCCATTCACATTCTCGTAACAATAAATTTTCCAATATTTCTTCACTCCATCGTTGAGTCATTTCTCGTACCTCAGCTACAATCTCTTCTTTTGAGAGAACAGGTTCCGCATCAACTCTTTTTTGAATGGGTTCGACTCTCTTAATTGTATATAACATTTCTATAAACACCGCACTAGTATGTTTTGTCGCAACCACCTCCATATTTCTTCTTCAAGTGATTCCTTACCATTTCACTCCAAATATTTATACCAAAAATTTCAATCGTTGTCATCATCGAATATCTTTTTTTTAATACAAATACTCATTACAGGGGATTTCTTCAAAGCATATATATTATCCATTGTATATTTCAAATTGTGTTCCCCTTATTAACTTTAATGAACTAAAAGTGTTAACTTTCATTATTTTTCAGTAAAAAGATTTATTCAAACAATATTTTTTTTTTTGGGCAACACTTGCTTGTGACGTCACTATCCAGCAGCGCGTTAAAACAGGTTAGAACATCTTCCCCTTATTATTTTAAATGAACTAAAAGCATGATGTCACGATACTCATTGAACAAATTATCTTACCCCAAACACTTTTAGTTCATTTAAGTTAACAAGGGGAAAGTTCATGCATTTCCAAGTATGCACCATCGGTATAGTAATGTCATAATACCATTGAAGTAAGTTATGATCCCCATCCTGTATGACACTAAACTCGCGGTGGTTCATTCACCTAACGTCATGGTGATGCCACGTAGTGTTTTTCATGGAACAAATTTCTCTACACATAAAAACTACTAACACGTCAACCCTCGCGGTGAAAAGAGTATAAGAAGACACGTCCATATTGAGTTACAAGAGTATTTAGATGAAGACGTGGAAGTTACATGTGAAAAATTTGTTACAGAAGCAAGTGTCTACACATCACTGAACTGATAAAGAAGTGATTAATTCGATAGAAGACCTTGATCAGTCACCTTCCTTCGTTTTGGAGGGTTGTGATCAATATCTCACCGATAAAGAAATGCTTATAGCAATGGAAGATTTTGAACGTGAGTTTTTAATGAGATATTATTGAGTAAATTCACCCCCAATGTAATTTTTAGAAATTCTAATGAGAAATATTTTTTTCATTTGTTGAGTAACAAACTTAATTTTTGGGGTATAATACTATATTTTATCAAAATTGCAGGTAAAGAAGCAACAAAAAGATGAAGAAAAATATCTTTCGGTAATGAAAGGGAATATTACAAAAGATTTTAGTGGCAGTGATAAAATTCTTTTAGTACAACAAGCAAATTGTTGCGCTGTTAAATTGAAAAAGGGAGGTCTTGCTGATGCTTTAAGTCAGGTTTTACCACTTAGCAATCCATATTTATTTAGATCACCTGGATGTCATAAAGCAAATCTAGCTAGTGAAGTCACTCGTGATAAATTTGGAAGCATAAAATTTGTAAATAATGGAAAAAATAACCCCATGATTGTCAATATGTTCGCACAGTATGAGATGGGGCCTCCACATAAGTATTATATGAACTGTAAAGTTGATAAGGCCTACTATAATACATGCAAATATTTAGATACAAAGAAAGGTCGTGAGATTATATTCAAAGAGTGCATGAATGAACTTGTTAAGTGGTTATTAACAGATCCCAACAGGATTATAATGGAAAAAGTTGTGTTTCCAGAAGGAATTGGATGTGCTTCAGCCGGAGGTGATTGGCATGCACACTTTTAGTTCATTTAAGTTAACAAGGGGAAAGTTCTTGATTTTGCAAAGGAATTAAAAAACGTCGTAGAAATATTGTTATCATTATTGTAAAATATGACAAATAAAATATCTCGATAATACTTTTTATTCACCAGCAGTCTAAAACCTTATTAGGCAACTGAATAGAGATCATACGTCTGGCAGGAACGGTGCTGAGTATAAACATCTCTGTTCTCTGATGGTCGTGCATTAGTACCTCTTCCAGTAGGGTGCGACTAACCAGATCAAGAAAATGGAGACAGCCAATAGGATGGAAAAATATTTTAAAATTGAAGAAGGAAAATTGTACGATGAAAAATATTGTCGTGACAACGTCTGCATTGTTTTTCATGCGAATTGTGATGCTATAAAAGGATATGGTGCAAGTTATTATTTGGGTAAGAAATATCCTTATGCTGATGTGTATCGGAGTAGAGAACCTTTATTTGATCTTAGAAGATGCAGAGTTGAAGATCGTGATGCTCCTGGAACTGTTATCGAGTTTGAACCTTCACCGGATCAAAGAAAATTGAATCTTCCTTATTTAGCAGCCATAATAAGCCAATTTGGTATTGCTGGACCATTGGAGGAAAATACCATTTCTCAAAATTTAATTGAAAAATCAAGAGATGCCCATTTGGTGTATGGTTTAAAGAAAGATACTATCGCAGACAGAATAAGATATTTCAAGGAATCCATTGAGAGAGTCATAAAAAGTGTGAAAGACAATAAAAATATACGAGTGGTTATCTTTCTGAAAGGTATTGGGAGGTATGAAACTTCAAATGATTATATCTGGAATACACATTATAAACCTATACTCGAAGATATGATAATGAAATTTAAGGAAGAAGGTATTCGATCAACCATGGTTGTCAAAGAACAAATGAAAAACATTAACCAAGGTCAAGAATTAGAAGATGATTCGAAGTTATTGTCTTCTAGAATTGAAGGAAGTGCTTGGTATCCCTCATGAGGTAAGCAAAATTATTTACCTTGTATCAGTGGTTTAATTCATTTAAATTATTATTATGAGGAAGTAATTATAACTTGAAGAGAGATATATTTGAATTAATATATATAACTCATATTTATCTCTTCATGAAAATGTATCACTTACCTTTTCGACCATCTCTCTCTACCTGAACACCAAGAATCATGTCTACCATAATACTTACATCATTAAAGTTAATAAGGGGACGCAGTACGATTATGCTTTTTAACTCATGAATGGGGAGATATTTAAGTTAACGAGAAGAATATGTTTGGGATAGTGAAAAAATATGTAACTTTTAGTTGGTTATATCTTTTACAGGTGATGGTGCAAATTTCTCCCCATTATATGCTAATGAAATATATTAAAATTTACAGGTACCGATGTGACGGGGCTTGGAAGAACAAGACTTAGAGAGGAGGATTTATGATGTTTAGAGCGTGTTGTTACACCAAGATTAATATGTTTCATTCATTCATTAAAAAGAGAAATGTTTAATAAAAGTTTTTAAGACATGATGAATTTTAAATCAATCAAACCTTACCATGAAAAAAAAAGGAATGAGGTAGAATACAAATGTTATATCTCATTTAAGTTAATTTCATGGTGTCTGTCTGTCCTGAGTTGACCCAGGTGTGATTTTTCTACCTTGGGTGTGAATCGCATTACATACCGTCTGTCTGACCTGTGTTGCCGCAGGTGTGATTTTCTACCTTGGGTGTGAACCGCATTACACAGTGGCGGCGTCGGGGGAAGGGGCGACCCATATAAGCTCAAATGAGTCTCTCAGAGCGAGGAAAGTGTTTCTATTCGGAAATCGAGTAAATATTTCTACCATGGGTGTGTTTACCAACAAGAAAATAATGTTCGATTTTACGATAAAGTTTTCAAAACTAATTTAGAAATATCCAAAAATGGAGTCGTTCAAAGTAATTCTGGAGTACTCTAATGTATTTTGGAAGTGTTCCAATATATTTTAGGTTAGGTTAGGTTAGGTTAGGATAGGTTAGGTAAGGTTAGGTTAGGTTAGGATAGGTTAGGATAGGTTAGGATAGGTTAGGTTAGGTTAGGTAATGTTAGGTTAGGTTAGGTTAGGTTAGGTTAGGTTAGGATAGGTTAGGTTAGGTAAGGTTAGAATAGGTTAGGTAAGGTTAGGTAAGGTTAGGATAGGTTGGGTTAAGTTAGGTTAGGTTAGGTTAGGTTAGGTTAGGTTAGGTTAGGTTAGGTTAGGTGTGTGTGTGTGTGTGTGTTAGGTGGTCATAGAGTTTTGTGAATATCTTGATTATAGTGGATTTGAGATGCATTTGTGGATGTGAAATGTGATTTTTGTGTGTGTTCTGAAGAGGTGTGTTGGGAGATGGGTGAGTGGATGTGAAGAAATGCGGGTGAGATGGCGAGGTGTATGGGAAGGGTTGTAATTAGAAATATGGGGAGATTTTACTGAATATAAAGGTAATGTGTGAATATTTTAAAAAGAAATTATAGAAATGAAAAGTTATGATATATTGGAAAAGAATGGAGGGTGTTGAAACATGTCGCAATAGTTGGGTAGTTGATGCGAGTATAATATTAATTTATGTGGATACAAGGAGATGGGTATGGAGAGGATTTTATTAGAATTTTAGTACTGTAGGGAGGAATGTGTATTACTTTTAAGATTCAGTAAAAAGAAGGGGGGGGGAAAAAATGTGAATAAATTGGTAATTGATGAGGGTTGTGGGTAATGTAGTCGAATTAGAGATACCGAAAAAAGATGATATAAGTGGGTTGTTTTTGTGACTTTTTCTGATGTACTGTGACCCCTTATTAACTTTAATGAACTAAAAGGGTTAAAACGAGAAAAAAATTGTGGGATGTGGGTGATGTGGGGTGTTGTGACTTTTCTGATGAAATTAGCTAAAACGAGAAAAAAGTGTGGGTGAAGTGGATTGTGGGTGTTGTGCCTTTTTCTGATGAAATTAGTTAAAACGAGAAAAAATTGTGGGTTGTGGGGTGTTGTGGGTTGTGGGTGTTGTGCCTTTTTCTGATGAAATTAGTTAAAACGAGAAAAAAATTGTGGGTTGTGGGTTGTTGTTGTTGTGACTTTCTGATGAAATTAGCTAAAACGAGAAAAAATTGTGGGTGAAGTGGGTTGTGGGTGTTGTGCCTTTTTCTGATGAAATTAGTTAAAACGAGAAAAAATTGTGGGTTGTGGGTTGTGGGTGTTGTGGGTGTTGTGGGTTGTTGTTGTTGTGACTTTCTGATGAAATTAGCTAAAACGAGAAAAAAATTGTGGGTTGTGGATGTTGTGGGTTGTGGGTTGTTGTTGTTGTGACTTTCTGATGAAATTAGTTAAAACGAGAAAAATTGTGGGTTGTGGGTGTTGTGGGGTGTGTGTGTGTTAGGTGTCATTGAGTTTTTTTTGTGAAAATCTTGGTTACAGTGATGACATTAGTTAAAACGAGTAAAATTTGTTGGTAATTGATGAGGGTAGTGTAGTCGAATTAGAGTTACCGAAAAAAGATGATATAAGTGGGTTGTGATGAAATTAGTTTAAAAACGATATTCAAAGGTGTTTTGAAGGTGTTCAAGGGTGTTTATGTGAGTATTCAAATGATTATGAGAGTGTTTTAGGGGTGTTCAAAGTAAAGTGTTTGAGTTAGTTTTTGTGACTTTTTTTCTGATGTATTGTGTCCCCTTAATAACTTTAATGAACTAAAAGGGTAAAAACGAGAAAATGCCTAGTCTGGAGACTGAGGGATGAGTTGTAATTTAATGAAATGTGTAAGTGCAGATAAATTGGAGATGTCAAATCTTATTTGGGAGTACTCAAATAGTGTTTTGGAAATGTTCAAAGGTGTTCAAAGGTGTTTTGAGTGTGTTCAAATGTTGTTTTTTGAAGGTGTTCAAGGGTGTTTTGAAGGTGTTCAAGGGTGTTTTGAAGGTGTTCAAAGGTGTTTTGAGGTTATTCAAAGGTGTTTTGAGTGTGTTCAAATGATTATGAGAGTGCTTTGAAGGTGTTCAAAGGTGTTTTGAAGGTGTTCAAGGGTGTTTATGTGAGTATTCAAAGGTGTTTTTTGAAGGTGTACAAATGATTATGAGAGTACTTATGAAGGTGTTCAAATGATGTGCAAGAGTACTTATGAAGGTGTTCTGGGAGTATTCAGAGGTGATTTGGGGGTGTTCGAATGATGTTTTTGGAGTATTTCAGTGTTGTTTGGAAATGTATAAAGGTATTTTTGTGAGTATTCAAATGATTTATGAGAGTGTTTTTGAAGATGTTCAAAGTAAAAGTGCGTATTTAACTTCGTAATATGTAAAATTGTGAGTAGTGAATTTAACGAAAGTGGATGTAAGCGATGTGGTGACTTTCTGATGCACTGTGTCCCCTTATTAACTTTAATGAACTAAAAGGGTTAAAACGAGAAAAATTGGGGGTTATGAGTGAAAATTGTGAGGTGTTGGTTGGAGTGTGAGGGTTTGGGAGGGTGGGGAGGAGGTTACTTCGTGGGGAGTGACCTGAGATGAAATAGTTAAAAAAATGTCTAGACTTGTGTTGTAAAGAAATTGTGGGTATTAACGAAAAAAAAAATGTGACTTTCTGATGTACTGTGTCCCCTTATTAACTTTAATGAACTAAAAGGATCGAGAAGATTCAGCCTGTGTGCGCGGTCATCACGTGACGTCACTGACATAGGGGTAAGTCGACAAGATTCAGCTTGTATGTGTGACGTCACTGACCGCCGAGTAAACACTCTTCTTAGTTCATTTGACTTGTTTAGACCTGTAGTAAGCATGCTTACCCCCAGAGGGGGATCCAAAAACTTGATCCGAGGAATTGGAGAATTTCGAAAACCCCATAGGGGGGAATCCAAAAAACTTGATCCGAGGAGATGGAGTCATGGTATTGTCGAGAAAATTTGGGGTGAAAGGAGGGGTACCCAAAAATTTGATCCAAGGAATTGGAGAAATTCAAAACCCTTGATCCAAGGAGATGGAGACTTTCGAAACCCCCATAGAGGGAAATCCAAAAACTTGATCCGAGGAGATGGAGACTTTGATTTCGAGAAATTTTGGGATGGGGGTGAAAGTGAGAGGGGGAACCTCAAAAATTTGATCCGAGGAGATGGAGAAATTCAAAACCCTTGATCCAAGGAGATGGAGACTTTGATTTCGAGAAAAATTTGATCCGAGGAATTGGAGACTTTGATTTCGAGAAATTTTTGGGGTTGGGGGTGAAAGTGGGAGGGGGCAATCCAAGGAGATCATAAGAATTTCGAAACCCCCATAGGGGGAAATCCAAAAACTTGATCCGAGGAGATGGAGACTTTGATTTCGAGAAATTTTGGGATGGGGGTGAAAGTGAGAGGGGGAACCTCAAAAATTTGATCCGAGGAGATGGAGAGCACAAGAAAATGAAATTCAAAAAAAATTCGAAAAAAATCGGAAAAAAATTCGAGGCGCGGGGGCGATCAGGACGACGCTGCAGAAGGCGCAGCAGAAGGCGCGGGCGGGGGTCGCGAAGGGCGCGGGCGGGCGCGCGGCGCGACGGAGGGCGCGCGTGGGGCGCACGCGGGGGTCGCGAAGGGCGCGGGCGAGCACGTGGCGCGACGGGGGGTCGCGAAGGGGAGTCGTGGGCGGGGGTATTGGTTGGGGGGTCAAGGGTGAGGTAGTCTCGAGGGCGAGGTCAAGGTCAAACCGGAAGTAACACCTAGGTGTGAAAAGGGGATGCCTCAGAAGAAGGTCCTAGACCGGAAGGGTGTGCTCAGTGGAAGGCCTAAACCGGAAGGGATGCCTCAGTGGAAGGCCTAAACCGGAAAGGATGCCTCAGAAGAAAACTTCACTACTTATATATATATATATATATATATATGTATATATATACATACATACATACATATATATATATATATATATATATATATATATATATATATATATATATATATATATATATATATATATATATATATATATATGTATATATATATATGTGTGCAATAAGATCACAGTAAACAGGTGATTTCAAAATATGCAAAACAACCACTCTGAAAGAATAGAGAAATTCCAAGCGCTTTCGTGACTACTCACATTATCAAGGAACTATGAAAGTAAAGCATCCAAGGAAGCTATATAAGGGGTCCGGCCAGCACCTCACTATCAGATCCCACAACGGTTAAACACGTGACGCGCGGCGACCCAACTTGGATAGGTCCCTTGCACAACTCACCCCCAAGCTATTCTACCCAAGAAAATTTAAAAATTATTATTTGTCCAGTGTATTATTAAATTCTTCCCAAATTCTATTAATTATAAATGGATCTAATTTATATAAACCAAAGGAAATATTCATATTATTGTCAAAACTGCTTTTTTTGAAACAAGATTCAATTATATTCCTGTCGACCATGGACTTGCTTGATACTACTTTCTCAACTTTTTGAAAATCAATTGGATGGTTAAAATCTCTTACATGAATAAATAGAGCATTGGAATCTTGTCCAGTTCTAATGCTATATTTATGTTGTTTTAATCTTAGAGATTTTTACCAGTTTGACCGTAATAAACTTTATCGCAAATTTTACAAGGAATCTTATAGACACATCCATCAGCATTTTGGGGGGAATTCTTTATCAAAAGTTTTTTCACTGTATCAAGATTTTTGAATACAACTTTAATATTAAAAGTCTTAAGAAGAGAAGGCATATCAACCAAGTTTTCATGGTAAGGGAGAACCAACATATTTTTAGTTGAATAAGGCTGGTTGTCCCTTTTTGGATTATAAAAAGTGTTTCTAGCAACTTTAAAAGATTTATCAATTACATTTCTTGGGTATTTTAAATCATTACCTATTTCATAAATTTTGGATATTTCCTCATCTATGAACTCAGGACTACAAATTCCTAAAGCTCTCAAAAACATTGATGAGAAAACAGACAGTTTGACTCTATCTTGATGCGAGGAATAATAGTGGACATAGGAACAGTTATTTGTAGGTTTTCTGTAAATTTTAAATTTGAATTCATTATTACCCTTAATAATTAAAACATCTAGAAAAGGCAATGAGTTATTTTCTTCAAACTCAACAGTAAAGTTTATAGAATGGGCTAAGCTATTTAATTTTCCAAGGAAATGGTGTATATCTACATTTTTGGGCATAAGACACAAAATATCATCAACATATCTGAACCATTTAGCTCTATTAGGGAGGATTGTGTTAAGCAACCTTGTTTCAAAAAATTCCATGTATAGGTTACTAAGAACAGGTGAAAGAGGTCTGTTCCCTCACCAATCCCATTGAACACAAAACAGCTTTCGATGCTAATATCCCCATTATAAACCTATATACAAACTCCTGTACTCTCGGCATTAACTTAAGCTTTCGAAAGTCATTCCATATCATACCCCAATCATAAAAGGGATAAACCGATACCCCCTGTATGATTTCCGGCCTTCTGCTCATCGTCACCAAACTCCCCACCCTAAGTTTTTCCACCTCCCTAATCAATAACAATAACCTCAGCATATCGTGGCATTCAATTAATTCTTTTCCACTCCACAATCTCCGCACATCCTTCATCACTTTCCCCACTCTAACCCCTCTTCCCCCCCCCCTCCCTAACGAACCTCTGTTTCACATATAAAGCCTTTACTCTCGGCCCCAACGCTAAAAGGCCTACTATTCCACTGCGTATATTCGACATCACCACCTCCTTGCTTAGCCATGCCCTCCCAAAACCCCAAACATAACGTAATGCCCTCCTCTGAATCTCATGTACGTCTGGAGTCTGCAGTGGATACACCACAGCCATACTCCACACTACTATAAACTAATGAATTTACGATTATCGCCCGCTGTTGTAAGGTGACGTCCACCGCCCGTAAACTCCTTAACCTTTTTACTGCCTTCTCCACCACCACCTCCGAATTCACCTGCCTAGCCTCCCGCGCATCTGTCATGTATATAACTGCACAAATTTTTAGCCTAGCCACTACTTCCCACCCAAACTCCAACCCCGAGCCCCCCCCCACCCAGGCACCCACCTCCAGCAAACTTGATTTTGCTCTGTTCACCCGCATGCCAGATGCCCTCCCGAAAAGCTCCAACACACTTTCCACCGTACGCAATCCCTCCACTCCGGCCATCAGAACAGTGGTATCATCCACATACCCCACCACATCTATACACTCATCCTTCTCCCCATTTAAAATCCCCCTCCCCTCAACGAGCCCATAAAATGGATGCTGCATACACGCAAACAATATTTGAGACAGGGGACACCCCTGTCTCAAACCCCTCTCCATCCTTACAGGCCTTACCAATCTGCCATTAATTTGTACTCGCACCATTGCAGATGAATACATTGTATCAACCCACCTCACCACTCCCATGCCAAAACCGAGATGCAACAAACTAGCCCTCAGAAAGTTTCTATCCACACAGTCGTATGCATTTTCCCAATCAATGCCTAAAAGCCCTCTCCCGCTGCAACCCTCCAAAAAATCCTTAATGCGGCCATGCCCATCTCTCATGCTTCTGCCCGGAATACCCATCTGCCCCTTATGAATAACCCCACCTAACACCTTCTTCATCCTATTGCCCAGTATCTTTGCGAAAATCTTGTAGTCGGTACACAGCGAAATAGCTCTGTACTCACTCAATACTCTTCCCTCTTGCTTTTTGCGTACTAAGACGACTACACCCGTTCGCTGAGTCTGTCCTAACTGTCCCTCCCGTCGCATACAATTCATGACCCTCACCAGACAGTACTTAATGTGCTCCCATTGAATTCTATAAAAATCATTTGATATCCCATCTATACCCGGCGCCTTGCCAGTACTCATATTGAACACAGCCTCCTCAACTTCCCCCATGCTAATCTCACTTCCCATCCCCATGCCCTCCTCTCCACATGACCCTAAACCTCTCCCCCCCACACCTCCTCAATAGCATCGCCCTCCTCCCCCTTCCCCCACTTCTTTTGGAACCAGAAATCAGCATAATTGATCATGCCATCTGTAGTATTCAGTACCTGTCCCTTGTGATAACCACTCATATCCTCACTTACCTCCAAGTTTAAAATAGTCGAATCCTTCTGCCTTACCCTAAAACCTCGCAAAGCACTTCCCGAAGGTTTATCACCCCACAGCACAGCCTCCATTCCCGAGCTTACACGTACTGCATCAAATCTACCATTATGTAACTCTGCCAACCTGTCCTTGAGTTGCACCATGTTTCCGTACTGCCCCCCCTTCCTCATAACACCCATTTAGCTGATATTCAAAATAATTTTGCAACCCATACCTCCACCCTGCCTCTTCCCTTCCCTTCCTCTTACAGAAACCTGCTATACCCGGCTTAGCGTGCCTTTCCCACCATTCTAAGACACATGACTCTACCTCTCTAGAATCCCAAAAAGTTTGCCACCATTCCCCAAAAGCCATACTCACCTCCTCACTCCTCACGAGTCTTGCATTTAATTTCCAAAAACCCGATTGTATCCTAACCATACCTTCCCAATCAAGATCTGCTATAACTGCCCTATGATCAGAAAACCCCACATCAAAAGTCCTGACTCCCAACACACGTACAGCTTCCGTTGCATAGATCCTATCTAATCTTGAAGCATAATCCCGTCTGACAAACGTATACTCAACCTGTCAACCCCCCCTCCCCACAACATCCAAAACCCCCACGTCTCCAAACACATTACGTAACAAGCCCAACATACACCCGGCCCCCCTCGGTTCCACATCCCCCCCCTAATAACACAATTCCAATCTCCCCCTACTACAGTGACTAAAGGTAAACCCCTTAAATAGTACATCAAAAATTCCCTCACAAAGTTCTCCTTGACTCGTGCGTTGCCATCTGCCGGCATATACACTCCTATAAAACAAACCCACGTTGCACCCCACTCCCCCTCCACCCTCACGACCCTCCCCCCCTCCTCCCACCCCAAAATACGCAATGGACTGGTTTCCTTTACAGCCACAGCAACCCCACCTTTTAACCTCAAAGAGCCACTCACATACAACTTATATCCTTTCAAAGACAACTCACAACCAAACTTATAATTTTGCTCCTGAATGAAACATATATCTACATAAAATCTCTTTAAAAACCATTCCACCCATACTCTTTTAACCTCGGCTCTCAGGCCATTAATATTGATCGTTACAACCTTGAATTATGACAGTAAAGGCGGCTTGCCCCGCCGCCTTGGAATGGCACCCGCGTGACCTGGCTGCTGACTAGAGCCCCGTTTGTCACCTTGTCTGTCCAGTCCCCCATCCCTCCCCCCCCCTTATCCTTTGAACCTTTCAGTACTTCAGCATCGTTACACCCACTCTCCGGGAGATCCAACCTGGGCTTCCAAGACTTCTTTCCAGGTCTATGCCCTGGCGTTAAACCGTCGTCCATATCAGACGTCCCAGCTGTTCTCTTGCGTGAACCTCCGTCTCCACACGTAACCTCCTCTTTCATGCACGCTCTGTGCACCTCAGCCACTACCGTGTGCTTCTTCCCCTCATTGCACACGGTCTTCCCACGTCCCGATGAGACTGTAGTCTCCTCCAATGAGCGTCCACGCTGCTCATCATCCAGACTCCCCTCCACCTCACTCAGGAAGGTATTCAAAACCTCATCCATCATTCCATCCTGTTGCATTACAGGTTCACCGTCATAGTTCGTCGTCGTCGTCTGCTCAGGCCCCGTCCCCACAGGTAACGTATCACATGAGTCCGTCTCCGCCTCTGCTTTATCCACTTCCTCACTCCAACTGCACGATGCCTGCCTTTCGGCCGCATCTGTCTCCTGCACCACAGGACCCAACTGCTGATCCACCGGTGTTGGCATCTGTTCCCTCCGTCCTGGTTTCCTATGGCATTGGGCTGCCATATGGTCAAATGATCTGCACAGCCTACAAGTCTGCCTCTGTCCTGCATAGTATACGTAGACCTGCGTTCGGAACTCTTCCAGTAAAACATACGAAGGAATTGATTGCCGTAACGTCATCTTCAGATTGAAGGATCCCTCGGGCAGTCCCACATAAGACCCATCCTTCCACACTCCCAATTCCGCCGCATGAATCTTGCCATAACGACGGAAGACCGCAACCACATCATACTCTGTAGCTTCAAAGGGCACATTCCTGACTTTTACGTATGTCACATAGCTGGATACATCATGTAGACATACCTCCACTGCTGTATTCACGGCCATCCTCTTCTCGTGGTACTTGTCAACTATGCTTGAGTAAAATCCAGCATTTATAAATTTGATGAAAATCCTCGTAACTCCGTTAACAGCCACACCATAAAGCTCTTCATTGGGTATCCCATACACATCACGAATAATCGTAGGGAGTAGTACCTGCATTGTAGAACTGCTTAGGGCCCCACGTACTAATTCCACACAGACAGTATTCACACGTCTGCCATGTCTATCCGCCATGTTGATTGCTCAAAACAGGCAAACTGCGCAGAAAATCAACTGAATCGTGAGCGCCTGCGCAGCACGTCCACTCGGCCCGGAAGCGAAGAGGACAATGAATCAAAAGATTAAAGGCACATTCTGGCTACAAGGACTGAGCCCCAATATTCTGTTACCCAGGGAAGTTACAATAATAATGAAGCTTTAACAAGAAAAACAAAATCAGTTGTAGTAATGATGATTTGGTTACCAAAATGGCGAATTCAGTAACATGAACAATACACTGGAGTTTGTTCAGTATGCTACACAGTTTACTTCTCTATGTGAAGAAATTATTTTTTAGAATATTTTGTGCATCGTTTCTTCTGTGCTTCACAGTGGTAGCCTCTTGCTCGCCCTTACAGTTGCAAACAATATTTGATTTGGATTTATAATCCAGGAAGGTTGATAACACAGAATAACACAAAGCCAAGCAGTGTGGTTTTTTGTATTGTTTGGCTACACTCTTAGGATGAGACCTACAGCAGTTGATATATCTAAGACATCTATTTACTGCTCGAGAACTGGGCCTAAAAGTGTTAGGAAACTTGCAAATACGTTCCGCCCTCTATCCTTTTATGATCTGATTACTTTTCATATCATATCAATTAACAATGACATGCTCAGTGTATCTCAATATTTTCTTAACTCCTATAAAACATTTCTGGGAACTATTTTGCAGCATGTCACCGTATTTATTCTTGTTTGTTTACGTTTGCGACCCTGGGAGAAATACTGCTCTTTGTAATGAGATACGTGGGAAAGATTCGGGAAATGCAAAGCCAAATACTGAATTACATTTCTCACAGGCTGGCTGTGAGACCCACCTGACAGAGTGAGAGATAATAGTTCACTCTCTTGAAGTTTCAGAGACGTACAAATAGATGAGTATTGAAATGTCTTCCCGCCAGGTGAGAAGATCAGTGCTGCTCAGTACTTGTTTTGTTTATTCACAGATCAACTGTGCCAGAGACGAACAAAGTTGATGTGTGGAGAACCAGTGGTCGATGCGCCTAAAACTATTATCATTATTTATTTATTATTATTATTATTATTATTATTATTATTATATCCATGGAGAGAGACAGACAGACAGACAGAAAGAGAGCGAGAAAGACAGAGATATAGAGAGAGAACAATGTTAGTCTAGCAATCAGTAAGGTACAAAAAATAATCTACTAATCACTCACCCAATAAAAATCGTAATTTAACAAAATACCGTATAAAACTAATAATTAGGCAATAAAACAATTAGTAACTTTTTCATCAAACCTGCGAATTAACGGATCAATTAACGAGCGAATCAGTGATTAGCTTGATCAGCCAGTCTTCCAATCCATCATCCAGATTTACAAGCAGATATGAGCAAATAATTTTATTCAGTGAATCTCCAGCTCTGGGCCGGGATTATAATATTATGTAACTTTGCTTTATTACTACCCATACACGTGACCCGATTAAAATTAAATCCCCCTTATAATTTACATATATATATGACTTATTAATATTCATTTTTGGGATTTATTTCCTTTTCAGTTGGAATCAATAATTCGAAATTAAATTGAAGGTAAAAATATAATGTTTTTGAAAACTATTTTCGTTTAATTTACATGAGGTTATTTTATTATTATTATTATTATTATTATTATTATTATTATTATTATTATTATTATTATTATTATTATTATTATTATTATTATTATTGTTGTTGCTGTTGTTGTTATCAGTAGCAGCAGCAGCGGCAGGGATAATAGACACATCACCTGCCTTAAATGATAAACTAGAGCTAAATAACAGAAAACATCATAACAATTGAACACTTTGTGATAAAGACACCAAATCCGGTTCATTTATCGATATTTGTATTGTGAAAAGAAGTGGAAAGCGAGTTATTGCAAGACTGTCTCTGGTAATCTATAGTGGCCACGTTTTTGTACGACTTGGATCATTTACAAGTCACATTAGCACACAAAGGTGAGGGAGCCAGTATTTATATAAGAGAGTGGGACTGCCTCCCTCACTTGTGTTAGTGTGACCTGTTAATGCTCCAAATTGGACCGAAACTTCGCCATAAGCTTCTCCCCTATGAATGGGTTATTGTGTATTGTTCCAGTCACGGTATTGTGCCTTTTTGTTCTGCATAAATTACCTTCTGTACAAAAAAATAGTTTAGCAAAAGAATTTGGTTTATAAGTCTCCAAATAGACCTAGTGAAAAGTTATTTAAATCTGTCTGATTGGGTTATTTTTTTATTTGTTTATTTCTATTTTTTTTTTTTCAATTAGTGAGATACCGGTGAAAGCAAAATAATAAGAAATAGCGGTAGTCGTCCCAAAATCGCATCTAACCGACATCAAGTGATCTAGCGCCGTGTAGAATCATTATTCCTAAATGATTAATACACCTACACTCTCAGGCTTTATATAACTTTATTATACGAATCAGATGCGCTATATATCATCCTATACTACCAAACGTCAGAGAAGATTCTCTTCAAAGATCCCTACATATTTAGCTACTTCTGTCATATGTAGCTACTCCCGTTATATTTACCTACTCCCGTCATATTTACCTACCTACGCTGCTCCAAGATACTGTTTCATAACACTACAACCCAGAGGTGATAAGTCACTTTACCTGACTTCATTAGGTTATCCTAGGATACTCATATGTTACTATGTATGTTATCCTAGGAAACTCACATATATATTACTATATATATTGCAGTCACGTTAACTTGTGTAACCGTATTGTAACACAGGGCATAAACAAACTTCTGTTACTAGTATTACAGTATACCGTCAAAACGGTACTAGAAATTTTTAGAAATGGCAGGGGCATATTCACACCTCCACTATCCGACGGTTGATGCTATACTTTCCCGAAATCCGCGTATAGGATGATAAAGACGGTGTGACGTGATCTCCGACGGATGAAACGTGTGGAACAGTCTATCATAGTCTACCCTCCAAACAGAAACAGAGACTTTGAGCACTAACTCTGGTATACTCTCACCTACCCACGGGGATGTTAATTAACCTCCTAGCTTTCCCTATTCCCGGCGACACAGACGGGCGGGATCTCAGACGGGAGAAACGTGCAAGGCAGGTGAAGAGTACACTGGTCTAACGTCACCAATTCCTCACGAGGACCCATTACATAATGAGAAATCAGGGGATTTTGAGTAGCATCCTTGCTTAATATTGTGTACAATTAACTACTGAATAGTTGTCGAGTTTGTATATTCCATGACTTGAATTATACAAGGCATTTCTATCATGTTTTATGAGACTTCATTTATGTTCCTCTTCATAACGGAACTATTGTGTACAATGACCTAAGTTGCTGCCAACCCCAGCGCACGATTTCATGCATTAACGTGATTAAGGATTGCATTTGACTCCTGAGACGTTCTTACCTAGTATTGATATTGGGCTAATCTGATTTCAAGAGGTTTACCCGTCTGCTCGACGTATGAAAGAGAGCATAGTGTGCATGGGACCTTGTAAACACCACCAACAATATTGGATGGTGCATTCTTAATCAGCCTCTGCTTCACTGTCCCGATATTTTTGAAGATAATATTAACACTGAACTTTTTTAATGCATCACACAGGCTGGCCAGCATATCCCTGGAGAGCAAGCGAGAGAGATATGTCATAACCTACACCTGGAAAATCCTAGACGGACTGGTCCCTAATCTGCACACTGAAATCGCTCTCTACAAAAGCAAATGATGGTGCAACATCCTCCAGTGAAAAGTAGGGACGCCACGAGTACACTAAGAAAAAACACCTTAAGTGTCTGGGGTCCAAGACTATTCATCAGCCTTCCACCAAGCATAATGGTAATTACCAAGAGACCGCTGGCTGTCTTCAAGAGGGAGCTCGACAGATACCTAAAGTCAGTACCCGATCAGCCGGGCTGTGGTTCGTACGTTGGACTATGTGTGGCCAGCAGCAACAGCCTGGTTGATCAGGCCCCGATCCACAGGGAGGCCTGGTCAAGAACTGGGCCTCGGGGGTGTTGACCCCCGGAACACTCTCCAAGTAGAAAATGCAAAATCTTATTTACTTTTCGTGGAAGGCACTTCCCTAGGTTCAATCCTGTAGAAAGTCTTCTTGGCTGCCAATAATGCCTTCTCAACAAAATCCTGGGATATCTCGTAATTTTGTGTAGTTCTCTTCTCAGAATCATATTTAGAATTTGTGATTTTTTACATTTTCTGAGACTGTGTGTCGAGAGACATTCGTAAGAACATGAGAATTGAGGAACACTGCAGAAGGCCTATTGGCACACACATAGCAGGTCTTTATCAAAACCACCACTACCAAAAGCGACCCAAGAATTTGTTCCCGTACTCGCTATGCTTCAGCTCCTGAGTCGAAGTCGAGACCTATCTTTTTCTGACTGGCATCTAAGCACTGCTGTAGTCGTGGGTTTAAAAGTCGCTGAATTGAGATTAAGTATTTTTTTTTTTTTTTTTTTTTGCCTTGCATGGAGGCCATGTCGATTGTCCCAAGTTAGGGTCGTTATAGTTATCTATTAAACATAGTGAATATACGCTGACATTTCTGAGAGATAAGACTCTTATTTTGTTATTAACAACTATGAGACAACTAAATGCATTGTCATATTTGATAGCTACAACAGTGATAGCATATCAACTAAAGTTGCTGCGTAATATCGCTGTTTTCAGAACATTTAAGATAAGATAATATTGGATACAGATACTTAAGCTTCAACCTCACAGTAAGAATTTCTGTCCCACCTCAGCAACCAGGAATGGTTTCTCTTTCATTTCATGGCAGAAGATGTGCTGGTACTGATTACAGCCAGAGCCAAGCAGAAGCTGACTTTCATTTGCAGCACTGCTCTGTATTCTGCAGAGCAACTGCAGCCCCCTGTTGTCCTTGTCCAGACTGACACTGATTTACTAGTTATGATGATTGACAAAGCCACAGAAAACATTCAACTTTGAATATTGTATTCACTGAATTTAATCAACATAAACATATCCAGATATTGGCTGTTTGGAGTGACATCTAAACTGTCATGTCTGGGCACCTCTGCAAAGACTGTGATTATGTGTGAATAATGGTGAAAATGATGAATGATGGTGAAAGTTTTCTTTCTTGGCTCACCCTGCCTCCGTGGGAGACTGCCGAGGTGATGAAAAAAATACAGATCCAGTAAGCAATATGTGCCGTAGTCAAAACCTACTTTCTGTTAGACCCTGAGATAAGTGGAGGTGACATTGTTTCAGCCGTTTATGGTGTCTGGGGAGAAAAAAGCTGTTTCTGTCCTGGAAGTTGAAAAGAAGAATTAGGGTATACTTGTTGTGTACAAACTAGACCGATCAAGCTATAATGAGACGGTACTTGTAGGGAAGCTGTTTATGTTCAGGTTATCTGGTTCAACCAGAATACCTCCATTAGACAATTATCGGCATATTATGTGTTAGCTGAATCACTCTTCATGTTCTGGATTTCAGCTTGAGCATCTTCGACCCACTTCCACTGTGGCCAAATGTCATTCCCACATGGCATACTTCTACGCACAGCAGTGGCTGGTCAACATTGAAGTGAATGCGACTAGACTGGGGATGGCAACTTCTAAATGGTATGTTGTGTTCAGTGGAGACCAACACTGCTGTAGCACCTCACTGGGTATTCCGTATCTTCGGTTGTGAGAGTTAGAGTAAATGTGCAAGTGCCGATAAAAGGGTTTATGTCACACTCTTATGTGAGCACCTTTTTTTTTTTTTTAATAATGTTAATGTTAGCGTTAATGCTGCAGTTTTATAACTGTAGTGTAAACGCTCCTCTGGCAAGACAGTGATGGAGTGAATGATGAAAGTTTTTCTTTTTCGGACCACCCTACCTTGGTGGGAAACGGCCGATGTGTTAATAAATAAATAAATAAATAAATAAATAAATAAATATATATATATATATATATATATATATATATATATATATATATATATATATATATATATATATATATATATATATATATATATATATATATATATATATATATATTATTATCACACTGGCCGATTCCCACCAAGGCAGGGTGGCCCGAAAAAGAAAAACTTTCACCATCATTCACTCCATCACTGTCTTGCCAGAAGGGTGCTTTACACTACAGTTTTTAAACTGCAACATTAACACCCCTCCTTCAGAGCGCAGGCACTGTACTTCCCATCTCCAGGACTCAAGTCCGGCCTGCCGGTTTCCCTGAACCCCTTCATAAATGTTACTTTGCTCACACTCCAACAGCACGTCAAGTATTAAAAACCATTTGTCTCCATTCACTCCTACCAAACACGCTCATGCATACCTGCTGGAAGTCCAAGCCCCTCGCACACAAAACCTCCTTTACCCCCTCTCTCCAACCTTTCCTAGGCCGACCCCTACCCCGCCTTCCTTCCACTACAGACTGATACACTCTTGAAGTCATTCTGTTTCGCTCCATTCTCTCTACATGTCCGAACCACCTCAACAACCCTTCCTCAGCCCTCTGGACAACAGTTTTGGTAATCCCGCACCTCCTCCTAACTTCCAAACTACGAATTCTCTGCATTATATTCACACCACACATTGCCCTCAGACATGACATCTCCACTGCCTCCAGCCTTCTCCTCGCTGCAACATTCATCACCCATGCTTCACACCCATATAAGAGCGTTGGTAAAACTATACTCTCATACATTCCCCTCTTTGCCTCCAAGGACAAAGTTCTTTGTCTCCACAGACTCCTAAGTGCACCACTCACTCTTTTTCCCTCATCAATTCTATGATTCACCTCATCTTTCATAGACCCATCCGTTGACACGTCCACTCCCAAATATCTGAATACATTCACCTCCTCCATACTCTCTCCCTCCAATCTGATATTCAATCTTTCATCACCTAATCTTTTTGTTATCCTCATAACCTTACTCTTTCCTGTATTCACCTTTAATTTTCTTCTTTTGCACACCCTACCAAATTCATCCACCAATCTCTGCAACTTCTCTTCAGAATCTCCCAAGAGCACAGTGTCATCAGCAAAGAGCAGCTGTGACAACTCCCACTTTGTGTGTGATTCTTTATCTTTTAACTCCACGCCTCTTGTCAAGACCCTCGCATTTACTTCTCTTACAACCCCATCTATAAATATATTAAACAACCACGGTGACATCACACATCCTTGTCTAAGGTCTACTTTTACTGGGAAATAATTTCCCTCTTTCCTACATACTCTAACTTGAGCCTCACTATCCTCGTAAAAACTCTTCACTGCTTTCAGTAACCTACCTCCTACACCATACACTTGCAACATCTGCCACATTGCCCCCCTATCCACCCTGTCATACGCCTTTTCCAAATCCATAAATGCCACAAAGACCTCTTTAGCCTTATCTAAATACTGTTCACTTATATGTTTCACTGTAAACACCTGGTCCACACACCCCCTACCTTTCCTAAAGCCTCCTTGTTCATCTGCTATCCTATTCTCCGTCTTACTCTTAATTCTTTCAATAATAACTCTACCATACACTTTACCAGGTATACTCAGCAGACTTATCCCCCTATAATTTTTGCACTCTCTTTTATCCCCTTTGCCTTTATACAAAGGAACTATGCATGCTCTCTGCCAATCCCTAGGTACCTTACCCTCTTCCATACATTTATTAAATAATTGAACCAACAACTCCAAAACTATATCCCCACCTGCTTTTAACATTTCTATCTTTATCCCATCAATCCCGGCTGCCTTACCCCTTTTCATTTTACCTACTGCCTCACGAACTTCCCCCACACTCACAACTGGCTCTTCCTCACTCCTACAAGATGTTATTCCTCCTTGCCCTATACACGAAATCACAGCTTCCCTATCTTCATCAACATTTAACAATTCCTCAAAATATTCCATCCATCTTCCCAATACCTCTAACTCTCCATTTAATAACTCTCCTCTCCTATTTTTAACTGACAAATCCATTTGTTCTATAGGCTTTCTTAACTTGTTAATCTCACTCCAAAACTTTTTCTTATTTTCAACAAAATTTGTTGATAACATCTCACCCAGTCTCTCATTTGCTCTCTTTTTACATTGCTTCACCACTCTCTTAACCTCTCTCTTTTTCTCCATATACTCTTCCCTCCTTGCATCACTTCTACTTTGTAAAAACTTCTCATATGCTAACTTTTTCTCCCTTACTACTCTCTTTACATCATCATTCCACCAATCGCTCCTCTTCCCTCCCGCACCCACTTTCCTGTAACCACAAACTTCTGCTGAACACTCTAACACTACATTTTTAAACCTACCCCATACCTCTTCGACCCCATTGCCTATGCTCTCATTAGCCCATCTATCCTCCAATAGCTGTTTATATCTTTCCCTAACTGCCTCCTCTTTTAGTTTATAAACCTTCACCTCTCTCTTCCCTGATGCTTTTATTCTCCTTGTATCCCATCTACCTTTTACTCTCAGTGTAGCTACAACTAGAAAGTGATCTGATATATCTGTGGCCCCTCTATAAACATGTACATCCTGAAGTCTACTCAACAGTCTTTTATCTACCAATACATAATCCAACAAACTACTGTCATTTCGCCCTACATCGTATCTTGTATACTTATTTATCCTCTTTTTCTTAAAATATGTATTACCTATAACTAAACCCCTTTCTATACAAAGTTCAATCAAAGGGCTCCCATTATCATTTACACCTGGCACCCCAAACTTACCTACCACACCCTCTCTAAAAGTTTCTCCTACCACAATTACTCTCTCACTTGGTTCAAAGGCTCCTATACATTCACTTAACATCTCCCAAAATCTCTCTCTCTCTCCTCTGCATTCCTCTCTTCTCCAGGTGCATACACGCTTATTATGACCCACTTCTCGCATCCAACCTTTACTTTAATCCACATAATTCTTGAATTTACACATTCATATTCTCTTTTCTCCTTCCATAACTGATCATTTAACATTACTGCTACCCCTTCCTTTGCTCTAACTCTCTCAGATACTCTAGATTTAATCCCATTTATTTCCCCCCACTGAAACTCTCCTACCCCCTTCAGCTTTGTTTCGCTTAGGGCCAGGACATCCAACTTCTTTTCATTCATAACATCAGCAATCATCTGTTTCTTGTCATCCGCACTACATCCACGCACATTTAAGCATCCCAGTTTTATAAATATATATATATATATATATATATATATATGTATATATATATATATATATATATATATATATATATATATATATATATATATATATATATATATATATATATATATATATATATATATATATATATATATATATATATATATATATATATATATATATATATATATATATATATATATATATATATATATATATATATATATATATATGAGTGCAAAACCACCACTCTGAAAGAATAGAGAAATTCCAAGCGCTTTCCTGACTACTCACATTATCAAGGAACTATGAAAGTAAAGCATCCAAGGAAGCTATATAAGGGGTCTGGCCAACACCTCACTATCAGATCCCACAACGGTTAAACACCTGACACGCGCCGGCCCAACTGGACAGGTCCTTTGCACAACTCACCCACAAACTATTCAACCCAAGAAATTTTAAAAATTATTATTTGTCCAGTGTATTATTAAATTCTTCCCAAATTCTATTATTTAAAAATGGATCTAATTTATATAAACCAAAGGAAATATTCATATTATTGTCAAAACTGCTTTTTATGAAACAAGATTCAATTATATTCCTGTCGACCATGGATTTGCTTGATACTACTTTCTCAACTTTTTGAAAATCAATTGGATGGTTAAAATCTCTTACATGAATAAATAGAGCATTGGAATCTTGTCCAGTTTTAATGCTATATTTATGTTGTTTTAATCTCAGTTCGAGATTTTTACCAGTTTGACCGTAATAAACTTTATCGCAAATTTTACAACGAATCTTATAGACACATCCATCAGCATTTTGAGGGGAATTCTTTATCAAAAGTTTTTTTTACTGTATCAAGATTTTTGAATACAACTTTAATATTAAAAGTCTTAAGAAGAGAAGGCATATCAACCAAGTTTTCATGGTAAGGGAGAACCAACATATTTTTAGTTGAATAAGGCTGGTTGTCCCTTTTTGGATTGTAAAAAGTATTTCTAGCAACTTTAAAAGATTTATCAATTACATTTCTTGGGTATTTTAAATCATTACCTATTTCATAAATATGTGTGTGTGTGTGTGTGTGTGTGTACTCACCTAATACTCACCTAATTGTGGTTGCAGGGGTCGAGACTCAGCTCCTGGCCCCGCCTCTTCACTGATCACTACTGGATCCTCTCTCTCTCTCTGCTTCCTGAGCTTTGTCATACCTCTTCTTAAAACTATGTATGATTCCTGCCTCCACTACTTCACTTGCTAGGCTATTCCACTTGCTGACAACTCTATGACTGAAGAAATACTTCCTAACGTCCCTGTGACTCGTCTGAGTCTTCAGCTTCCAGTTGTGACCCCTTGTCCCTGTGTCCCCTCTCTGGAACATCCTATCTCTGTCCACCTTGTCTATTCCCCGCAGTGTCTTGTATGTCGTTATCATGTCTTCCCTGACCCTTCTGTCCTCTAGTGTCGTCAGTCCGATTTCCCTTAACTTTTCCTCGTACGACATTCCCTTGAGCTCTGGGACTAGCCTTGTTGCAAACCTTTGTACTTTAACTTCTTGAGGGGCTTGACCAGGTGTGGGTTCCAGACTGGTGCTGCATACTCCAGTATGGGCCTAACATACACAGTGTACAGTGTCTTGAACGATTCCTTATTAAGGAATCGGAACGCTATTCTCAGGTTTTGCCAGGCGCCCGTATGCTGCAGTGGTTATTTGGTTGATGTGTGCCTCCGGTGATGTGCTCGGTGTTATGGTCACCACAAGGTCTTTCTCCCTGAGTGAGGTCTGTAGTCTTTGTCCACCTAGCCTATACTCTGTCTGTGGTCTTCTTTGCCCCTCCCCAATCTTCATGACTTTGCATTTGGCTGGATTGAATTCGAGAAGCCAGTTACTGGACCACATGTCCAGCCTGTCCAGGTCTCTTTGCAGTCCTGCCTCATCCTCGTCCGATTTAATTCTTCTCATCAACTTCACGTCATCTGCGAACAGGGACACTTCAGAGTCTATTCCTTCCATCATGTCGTTCACATATATCAAAAATAGCACTGGTCCTAGAACTGACCCCTGTGGGACCCCGCTCGTAACAGGCGCCCACTGTGATACCTCTTCACGTACCATGACTCGTTGCTGCCTCCCTGTCAGGTATTCCCTTATCCATTGCAGTGCCCTCCCTTTTACGTGCGCCTGATCCTCCAGCTTCTGCACTAATCTCTTGTGGGGAACTGTGTCAAAGGCCTTCCTGCAGTCTAGGAAAACGCAATCTACCCACCCCTCTCTCTCGTGTCTTACTTCTGTTACCTTGTCATAAAACTCCAGGAGGTTTGTGATACAAGATTTGCCTTCCATGAACCCATGCTGGTTTTCATTTATAATCTTGTTCCTTTCCAGGTGTTCGACCACTCTCCTCCTGATAATCTTCTCCATGACTTAGCACACAATACATGTCAGAGACACAGGTCTGTAGTTTAGTGCCTCGTTTCTGTTTCCTTTCTTAAATATGGGGACTACATTAGCTGTCTTCCATTTCT
>NC_091327.1:29919791-29927291 GCF_038502225.1 Cherax quadricarinatus
ATAAAGTTTATTACGGTCAAACTGGTAAAAATCTTGAACTAAGAAGATTCCAATGCTCTATTTATTCATGTAAGAGATTTTAACCATCCAATTGATTTTCAAAAAAGTTGAGAAAGTAGTATCAAGCAAGTCCATGGTTGACAGGAATATAATTGAATCTTGTTTCATAAAAAGCAGTTTTGACAATAATATGAATATTTCCTTTGGTTTATATAAATTAGATCCATTTATAATTAATAGAATTTGGGAAGAATTTAATAATACATTGGACAAATAATAATTTTTAAATTTTCTTGGGTAGAATAGTTTGTGGGTGAGTTGTGCAAAGGACCTGTCCAGTTGGGCCGGCGCGCATCAGGTGTTTAACCGTTGTGGGATCTGATAGTGAGGTGTTGGCCAGACCCCTTATATAGCTTCCTTGGATGCTTTACTTTCATAGTTCCTTGATAATGTGAGTAGTCACGAAAGTGCTTGGAATTTCTCTATTCTTTCAGAGTGGTTGTTTTACATATTCTGAAATCACCTGTTTACTGTGATCTTATTGCATACATATATATATATATATATATATATATATATATATATATATATATATATATATATATATATATATATATATATATATATATATATATATATATATATATATATATATATATATATAAATATATATATATATATATATATATATATATATATATATATATATGTATATATATATATATATATATATATATATATATATATATATATATATATATATATATATATATATATATAATATATATATATGTAGATGGAGTTTACCTGGAGGAGTTCCGGGGGTCAACGCCCCCGCGGCCCGGTCTGTGACCAGGCCTCCTGGTGGATCAGAGCCTGATCAACCAGGCTGTTACTGCTGGCTGCACGCAAACCAACGTACGAGCCACAGCCCGGCTGGTCAGGAACCGGCTTTAGGTGCTTGTCCAGTGCCAGCTTGAAGACTGCCAGGGGTCTGTTGGTAATCCCCCTTATGTATGCTGGGAGGCAGTTGAACAGTCTCGGGCCCCTGACACTTATTGTATGGTCTCTTAACGTGCTAGTGACACCCCTGCTTTTCATTGGGGGGATGTTGCATCGTCTGCCAAGTCTTTTGCTTTCGTACTGAGTGATTTTCGTGTGCAAGTTCGGTACTAGTCCCTCTAGGAGTGACAGAGCGGTCTCCTCCTCTCAGCGGTCTCCTCTCAGCGGTCTCCCACGGTACGGTCTCCACGGTACAGTCTCCTCTGAGCAGACTCCTTCCGCGCCGCGCCCACGCACCTGCCCGCCTGCCCGCCTGCGCCGACCAGCGACATTGACCTCATCCTCGACCACCTCGCCCTCAACCCCCTACCACGCCCTTCAACCCCCCCACCAACGCCCGCCCGCGCCTTCTGCAGCACCTTTTGCAGCGTCGTCCGGATCGCCCCTACCCCCCCGAATTTTTTTCCGATTTTTTTTCAATTTTTTTTTTTTAATTTCTTGTGCTATCCAATTCCTCGGATCAAGTTTTTCTCTATATCAATAATACCAAGACTCCATCTCCTCGGATCAAGTTTTTCTCGATATCAATAATACCAAGACTCTATCTCCTCAGATCAAGTTTTTGGATTCCCCCCTCTGGGGGTAAGCATTCAAAATGGACTCCCCCCTATGGGGTTTCGAATTTTCTTGCATTCTCCAATTCCTCGGATCAAGTTTTTCTCAATATCAATAATACAAAGACTCCACTTCCTCGAATCAAGTTTTTTGGATTCCCCCCTCTGGGGGTAAGCATTCAAAATGGACTCCCACTTGCATCCGAAATTCCCTGCTCTAATTCCTCGGATCAATTTTTTCTCGAAATCGATAATACCAAGACTCCAACTCCTTGGATCAAGTTTTTCTCGATAATACAAAGACTCCATCTATTTGGATCAAGTTTTTGGATTCCCCCCTCTGGGGGTAAGCATTCAAATGAACTCCTCCTATGGGGCATGGTACTTTCTCTTACTACAGGTCTAAACAAGTGTGACGTCACCCCACCTGTGTTTACTCGGCGGTCATTGACGTCACTTGATGACCTCACACACACAGGCTGAATCTTGTCGACTTCCCCCTTTGTCAGTGACGTCACGTGATGACCACATACACAGGCTGAATCTTGTCGAGCAGACATTAAAATGCAGGATAACACTATTTATTATACAACCAATGCATTTCATATACATCCAACAAAAAAATTCATTGAAAAAATGTACAATTCATTGACTAAAATCAACATATTTTTCTCTTGAAGAAATTCTGTGCATTTTGTTCTGGATCTTCTTCATTGTCACCATCTCAGTATTACACATTTCATCATTGTCCTCTTCGCTTTCAGGCCGAGTGGACCTTTGAGCAGACGCTCCTCAGTTGCCTCACAGGTACCGAATTGAGTGGTTGTTTGCTTTGCACCTCGCCCTCTGGTTGCGAAAATCAACATTACCCAACAAGATGGAGGGAAGCCTCCGACGAGTTAACACTGTATGTGTGGAGCTTTTGCAGGGATCTTTGTTGGATCATAATGTTGATGTCCTCCTACTCCAAATCCTGCAAGACACATAAGATCTCCAACGATGACATCTATGGTGTTTCAGTAAATGGTGCTTCCCAGATTTTCGTCAAGTTTACAACTTCTACAGTGTATGAGGATGTTCAACGTTATCAAGATCTACGTTGTCAGGTGAACCCAACTGTGGCAGTGTGTCTTCGGGATGTGTCCCGCACTTACACATGGGTCAAGATTCGAAATGTCCCTTTCGAAGCTGATGAGCATGCTATCCGTAAGGTTTTCACCAAATTTGGGATGATTCACCAGACTTATGCAGGTGTATGGAGCCATGGCCCATTTGCAGGTAAACCTGATGGGTCGTTTTCAGTAAAAATGTCCATCAAAATGGCCATCCCGTCTTTTGTTCTCGATGTCTACCGTACTCAGGTATATGTGTATTACCCGGGGCAAAGGAAGAAGTGTCGGTTATGTGACGCGTATGGGCACATGGCGTATCAATGTGGTCGTCGGCGTTCCCGTCAACAGGGTGAGCAGCGTGTGTCATCAGACGCTCCTACACAAGCCCCCGAGTCCATGGTAGGGGAGGGCGTCCGTCCGACACCAACGACTCAACAGCCTTCCCTCGATGTACCTGTCACTTCACCTGATTCACCATGTGTAACATTGCCCTGTATGGAGTCGAGTGTTACTGATGACGGTGTCGCAGTGACATCAACTGATGTTGTTCCATCTCGTGAGGTAGAGCTAGACCTCCCTGTATCATTTCCGGAATTGTATGGTGCGGTGGAGGAGTGTCCAGCGCCACCATCCACCCCAGTGGCGTGCGATAATAGCATTGGTAGCACACCGTCAACGATTGCTACTCCCGACGGACCCACTGTGATAATTACTAGTGTGGACATCCATGCACACATGACCGTGCCCGCCCGCACCGTTGTCGACGGGAACTCCCGTAAGCGGGCGGCAGGGAATTCAAGTAGTGATGAACTGACACCAGGACAATGACCTGGGAAAAAGTCGTGGGCCGCGATTGCGGCTAATGGCTTTGAAGACAATACCGCCTGGCGATGTTTGTAGCACAGACGGTGATGTCGCTCTATGTCTAAATGTATTACGAGTGAATGTGTGTGACGAAAGCCAGCAATATTGCAGTGTTAAGTAAGTAAGTAAGTTTATTCAGGTATACACAGATACAGTTACATAGAATTATCATACATAGCAGCATATGTGTAGAGAACCTAGGAGAACCTAGTGTTTAACTATAAATGTCAATGGTTTACGGGCGACTCATAGGAAAGATGATTTTGAGCAGTGTTTATGTCATTTTAAGCCTGATGTTGTGTTTCTGCAAGAACACAATTATCGGGATGTGGGTGAATTGAGAATACGAGGTTATGTTGTGTATGGAGTGAATAGTCCGTGGTTAAAGGGTGGTGTGGCAGTGTTGATACGAGAGATCAATCCTTTTCGGCTACATCATTGGGAAGTTGGGTCTGACTGTCGCTTAGTGCGCGTTGACGGGTGGCGGGGTACGATGAGAGTCGGATTCTTTAGCGTTTATGGACCTGCGGCGATGGATGCGAGTACGAAAAATCAGTTTTTTCAGGAGACGCTTGTGTATCACTTCCGGTCGCTACCCGCGGTAACCGTCGTGGGAGGTGACTGGAATTGTATTACACGACGTCAGGACGTGGAACCGCGGGGTAGTGGGTTTTATTCTCAACTTTTGGGTGATATTTTGCAAGGGGCTGCGTTGCGCGACGTGGGAGGTGACGTAGTTGGTGGGGTGGATTTTACTTTTGTCCGACAGGGTCACGCGGCTCGACTCGATAGGATCTACGTAGCGCGTGCTATTGACATACAGGGTGTCGAGACATGTGATGAACATTTTACTGATCATCGTGTGGTATTGGTACGTCTCGCCTGGGCTGGTTTGCCACAAGTCGTTCCTCGGTTTTGGAAATTAAATGTTAGTCTTTTAAACGGAGATGAAATTCATGATTTATTTCGTCGAATGTGGTCACAATTATGGAATAATGGGAGGGGTGTCGTAGATATTCTAGAGTGGTGGGATGTAAGGAGTAAACCCTGTATTAAATCCTTTTTTCGGGGAATGAGTAAAGGGACGATACAATTACGTTATGGGAAGTTAAATTACTTACGGCATCAATTACGTGCGTGTTACGAGCCACGTGCAAAATATCCGGTAACCACCATCGCCGCCCTAAAAGCGGAAATATCGGATTTACAAAATCAGTTATTTCAGGGGACGCGAATTGCGGCAGGAATTGATGAAGTCCTTTGGGGAGACCGACCATCTGCGTATGTTCTACGAGAACAAAATCAGCGTCGTCAGGCGTTCAATATAATGGGTTTTACGGTGCAGGACGGGGTTGAATCCTTCTCGTCGGGTACGACGATAATGGATACCGATCGTATGAGTCTTTATGCTGACATAGTTTACCGTGATACATTTAGTGATAGTCGAGATCGTACTGTTGCCATGGATGTCGTCCAGTCGTGGGTGACTCGTAAATTAATAGAGGATGAACAGCTATGTGCTATGGGGCCTGTTAGTGCTGATGAAATGCGGACAACTTTGCAGGACATGAAAAAAAGAAAATCGCCGGGGTCAGACGGGTAGCCATGTGAATTTTATTTAGAATTCTGGGGCGAGTTACGTGAGTTTCTTGTTAGGTTATTAAATAGTATGAAAAATCGGGGCTGTTTAAGTAGGTCTCAGCGAGAAGGTATTGTGGTTCTTGTTCAGAAAAAAACCCGAATGTACTGATATACATGATTACAGGGCGATTACCCTGTTAAACACTGATTATAAATTATATGCAGAAATTTTGTGCAATCGCCTTAAACCCATCCTAGAGAAGGTTTTACATCCAGGTCAGGCTGGTATCCCGGGACGATCGCTGTATTTAAGCCAAAAGGTACTTGGTGATATTGTTCGCGGCCACCAAAGTGAAATGGGTAGGGAAGGAGGGATTTTGGCGTTAGATTGGAAGGCTGCGTTTAATAACGTTGATCATCTAGTGTTGAAAATCATAATGGAGCAGCTGGGTTTTGCACGACCGATTATTAAGTGGGTTATGTCATTGTATACTGACGCGAGTTTACGCGTCCAGGTGAATGGGAAATTAGGTACGACTGTATCCTTACATCATGGGATTCGCCAGGGGTGCCCGTTATCGCAAATTTTATTTGCTATTTATCAAGAACCATTGTATAGGGCACTGGCAGCTGGGTGTGAGCAGCATCCATGTAATGGGCAGTGCGGTAAGCCCATCCATATTGTTGGCTATGTTGAGGATACAATGCTCATGCTTACAGATGCCGGTAGTTTGTCTGCCGTAGATCGTATTGTGACCACTTTTAGTGAGGCAACGGGTATGATATGTAATAAGGATAAGTCTGGACTATTACTTTTAGGACCGTGGCAACGAGGTCCAATCTCCTGGAGAGTCCGTGGATTGTGCGTGAATCTTTGAAAATATGCGGGTTAATTCATGCGGCTAGTAGTACTGAAGGACGTGTACTCAATTCTAAGATGGTGGTTGATAGCGTTATCCGGCGTGTGGGTATGCTGAGATCACATGGGTTAACTCTACACCAATGGGTGATAGTTACTAACTCCATCCAATATGCTAAAGTGTGGCACGTTGTGCGTGTATCTTTGTTGTGCCCAAGAGATGAGACACATTTATTGGCGCGTGTGTCTCGGTTTATCTGGGGAAGTCGTTGTTGCTGGTTACGTCGTAGTGTGCTTATTAAGTGTTCGCAAGGGAGGGTTGGGATTATTAGATTTTCATGCATCAATGCTTGCTCTTTTTGTCAAGCATACATATGTGCAATACCTGCGAGTGGCAGGTAATCCAGTTAGCGAGACGTATCAATACCTGTGCGAGTGTTTTAAGGGGCGTGATCGCCATATATGCGTAGATATGTTGCGCGTGCTTACAGTTGTTTCGAATCCGCGCACGTGTAAATTGCGTGTCTTAGTTCGGGCGACTATGGAAGCTGACGTGGCACTGGTCTGTAGTCAGTTTCCGTTGTACGCTTGGGCTGATATTTAGAACCGTCTGGTGGATCTTCCGTTGCGACCGGTAGTTCGTGAAACTGTATATAAATTTTTTCATAACATCTTGCCGTCCGGGTCCGTTTTGTGTACACGACGGTTACACGATATTCCGTCCTGTAGTGATTGTGGGATAGAAGAAACTGTTTTTCATGCGATTTATTTTTGCGAGCGGTTAGAAGCCGTGTGCTGTTGGCTCGGTAGACTTATTAGGTGGGTGGGTGGGGGGTTTTGTCTCCCTTACGTGCCCTTAGTTTAGACGTGGGGGGGGGGTGTTAGTATCAGATTTTATTCATAACATCTTGGGTGCTCCGGACAGCTGGAACAATTGAGAGGGTACACGGTATTATAGCAGTCATGTATCGAACCAAGTGTAGGAACCAGTTGTTGTTTAGGAATCGTTGGGAGCGTAGTTTTCCTTATACCTATCGTTGTTTCCGTGTTCCGGATTTATGGCATTTGTACGACGTAAAAACGTAAAAGGACTGGTCTCTCGCATATGTTTTGCGTGAGTGGTTTGGTGTGAGAGTAATAAGTACGGTTGTGTTTGGGTATGAGAAAGTGTATGGAAGGTAAAATGGAAGATTATTTCGATTGTTTTTATTATCCTTGGACTCGTAGTACAGTTTTCATGTGTCAGACCGTGACTTTTAAATCTCCATCAAACAAATGTACTTTTGCTATATAGTATTGTAACCATTATGCGTTAAAGGTCACGGTATGGTTTGGAATAAATTTATGAACATCATATGAATATGATGTGTAAATAAGTCAGTTATTATTTATTTGTTGTAACATGTCTTAACGAGATCAATAATTACTTCATTACCTAATGTTTTAATTAATGAGGATTGATTTGTCT